>NW_019729898.1:149721-226410 GCF_002891405.2 Cryptotermes secundus | reverse complement strand
AAAAATACACCTGATGATGGCCAGTTACGGCCAAAACATATAGTATAGAGGAAGAAAAGACAAAGAACTACAACCAAATAAATTGTTGCATTCACGACGGCATTTGTATTATTACATATAGAAGTGTATAGTGCAACAGGCTGCTTAAATATAATATACTTTTAAGGTTAAGGTCGTTCAGCCCATAGCCAGTCACTATACTGACTACACTATCCCAGCTGGTGATTCATAATAGGAAGTTGTAAAATATATTTTTTTCTAGTCTGCTGCTTTTGGAATTTAAAACTCACTTTACATTATGTCTTCAGTGTCAAGTGAGGATTTTGAAACTCCATGCTTAGAAGATTAATATGAGATGATTTAATACGGTGAAGTATTTCCTATTTAACATGCTGATTGCCACACTGTCTCTGGTAGAAAGTTAAAAATGTGCAGGAGACATTGCTGACCATGGCAGGAAGGATGTTCTGTGTCTCCTATTTAATGTTCAGATATATTCATGCCAGCTTCAGATGTCCTCAGGAACATAAACCCCTTAAGGGCGTGTGTCCATTATGACTTGTGGGCACTGCAATGCTTGTGAATGTAGGGCAGTTCACAATAGTGTTAACAGCAAGCTCAGCACATTGGCATGCCCCCCCCCCACACACACACACACACAAAATGATGATAATAAAACGTGTACACTTTTTTTCTGGCTCAGGATAGGAACTGCTGGAGGGCTCTTGTGAACACAGTAATGAACCCTCGGGTACCATAAACGCTGGGAAGGCTCAACTTTGTGAGTGAGTGAGACTTTTTTCTTAGGATTATCTTACATTCAGACATTCAAAATTGCTACTGTACTTTTTGGATAGTTTAACCTACTTTCAGACATTACTTTATTTATCATAGTTTGCATGTGTAAACCTTATTGTATGTGGTAGCATAGGAATCAGGGTTCAGTTCTCAGCAAATGCAGGTCATTTCTCTTTTCCAGTGTCCAGATTGCTTTGGGTCCACCCAGCCTATCCAATGGGTACCGGGGCTCTTCCCATGGGGGGGAAAGCGGGTTGAGCGTGAAGATGGCCACTCACCTCATCAAGTGCTAAGGTTAATACACAAAGCTATACCTATGCTCTCCCATACGTCTTCATAGCTTGGTGCTGATTTAAGCACAGGGACAACTTTAACTTAGAGCCTTAATCATTATGAATGTAGCATGAGGGATCTGAGAAATACATGCAGAATTTTCTTTGGAAAATTGAAGAGGAGAGACCACTTGATGGGAATAAGATATATTAAGGAAATTTGGTGTGGATGGGATAATCTAACTTGGGATAGGGTCCCAAGTAGGAGGTTCTTACGAACATAGTAATAAATTTTCAGGTTTCATAAGAAATGGGCCATTTCTGGACCACCTGAAGAACCATTAGTTTCTCATGGACACTGATGTATTTGCAGTAAAGTTCACTTTATAGGATTTGAGGTTCTCACAGAGGTGGTTATGAAGAGTTATATCTTCTGGGATATGTCATGTAGTCCGTTGAAAGTCAACTGACATTTCAGAGGAACATGTCACATCTATCTTCAGGGCTGCAGAATAAGCCAAGTAAGAAAACCAGTGTGAAAGCAGGTGACAAGCAGCTTGGCTTATTTTTAACCATGAAGATGGAGGTGACATGTTCATCCAAAATGTCAGTTGACTTTCAGTGGACTACATGGCATTATATCCAAAAAGGAAAAACTCTTCAAAGTTAACCTTCACCAACAATCAAGCATATGTTTATACAACAAGAGACTTCAGTTATGTGATTTCTTGTTGGTGACAAAATTCAAAGTGCAGACATAGGTTACAATACATCACAATACTGAAATTTACATTCTGCAGTAGTTAAAAAGCCGTGAATAATGCAAAGTGTAGTTGGAAAAATATCATTCTGCCTGAATACTAAGAGTACAGCAGAGGCCAGTACTTGTTAAATCCATTTCTATTCAATTTAGAAACTAACATGAACTGTGCAAATTGCATAGTACAGAACAGAAATTACCTTTACTTTTGTAAATGAATGTATCTGGGAAGTTTTGGAAGTAACATTCCAGTAATTTTGGTAAAGCGCATCTCTATACTGCACATACATTTTTAACATTTTACACACATATTTGTGCTCCACATATGGCTGCCACATGTTATGTCAAATTCCCAGTAATAGAATTTACTTCCAAAGTTTCTTAATGGACATGTTCTTCTCAGAGTCTTTCTGCATGACTTTGGCTACTGCCATCTCAAAGTCCTCTTGAGTCACATGCACCCGGCGTTCACGAAGAGCATACATTCCTGCTTCGGTACACACTCCCTGAAAAAAAAATATGATGATTGTTACTTTAACTGTCCTCTTCTTCAAGTCACCTTTTTAACAGTCCTTCTCACCTACCTTCTTGTTTCTACTTAATTGTGATCTTCTTTCTTGTACTTAAAGTTTATCTCAGGGTTCATTGGTTACTAAAGGGGTGAGGTTGTTGGGTTCGGTAGGGCTGGATCCTATCTCAGAGCCTTATACGGGCCACACTCAAAGAAGCAGAAATAACACAGACTACCAAAGCACATTCACATTCAGAGGTATAATTATTCAACACTTGTTAGTCACCGTTTAACACTTTACAATTGACTACTTGTTGTGACACTTATCTAACTAAACCACTTTGCAGGTTTAAATTTATTATTATTAAAACTTGTTTCAGTCTAAGTGGTTAACACTTTACAACTGACTACTACCAGTATATTTGCTCAAGGGCTGGAGTGTGAGACTTTACTTCTTTCCTACGATTCCCGGTACGTGACTGACTTCGACAACTTTTACATCTAGTTCTTACGAGTCCCGGTGTGTGACTGACTTCCACAACTTTTATGTCTACTTTCTATGGAGCCTGGTGTGTGACTTTCTTCGACAACTGATTTCACTTCAAACCTCAAGTCCTTGTTCACCTCGGCGGCTCTGCTCTGTCACACCCTTAAATTTTAGTGATTGGTCAATTTAAAACTTAGGAGTATCTTAATTAGGTACTCCTCCACTCCGTTTAAAGCTTACAAGGGTTTAAGGATTTCTGACTCCAACGTATTTCTGTCTGAATCTTGACAAATGTGAAGTGTGGCTTGGGTCATAAAAACTTCATTCTTTTTAAGTTATGGCATGCACAAACTGCCAAGTATTGAATTCACAAAGGCTTCTTTAGTCATTCTTTCATGCAACTTTTTCCAAGAAACTTTTGACGGGTGTCTTCCTGTTTCTGCTGTAAGCATGGGAAGACGCTAACTTACATACAAGAATGGACCTATGTTTCCCTACACTTGTTCATTGCATCTCATTGTGAACAATTAAGATTTAAAATTAATAAATTAATTTCCTTTAAATCGGTTGCATAGCAGTGGAATGGTTACATTACCTACACTGGGTTTAAATTTGACTATACCTAATGAGGGAGTCTGAAATTAAACCAACTATGGGAATGTTTATATTTACATAACTTTCATCTTTTGTTACCTTAACTTCGGCACCAGATGCCCCAGGCATAAGTTCTGCAATCTTGCGGAGGTTGATACCTCGGGTCAGATTCATTTTTCGAGAATGGATCTTCAGAATGTCCAAACGAGCTTCTTCATTTGGAGGTGGGAATTCAATCTTACGGTCGATACGCCCTGGTCGAAGTAAGGCAGGATCCAAAATATCAATTCTGTTGGTAGCCATAATCACCTGCAGAAATTGATTGAGAAAAGTACAGCCATTTTCCAATCTTGTCTGGACTATGCCAGTATAACAGCTTCCCAAAGCATTTTGAGTATTTATTAAGGATATACAGTCTAATTCTGTTTCACTTATCAATGTAAAAGGCAAAAGGTAAAGCTATCCCTGTAACAGGCCGTGAAGGCCCATAGGGTTGTGAGATGTTGAGGCTCCCACATATTTTATGAAATCAGTTCACAGATGGTGATAAGGTTGTCAGCCTTATGTGCTGGCCACCCTTTACCCCCAGGAAGATTCCTGGTACTCATTTCTGTTAGAAGTTGAGTCGACCCCAGGGCGATAGTGCGGCTGGAAGGATTAGGTCAATTTCACTTATCAATGGATGGAGCAAAATTCTTAAGCCTAGTTTTATAATAGTGATATATATGAGATGGTATTCCCACTGCCAACTGTCTGTTATGACTAGCAGAGTCAACAAAAGTATATTTTAAAATATGCTTAAGTGAAGTGACCAGTCACTGAACCACCACAATTATACTGAATATTGTTTTGCAAGCAGTATTAGAGTTCACTGCACAATGTAGTCAAAATAGTGTCTTCTTTTCAGACTAGGTCACACATTTTTCCTGTAGTACAAGCAGTAATTACGTCGTATTATTTTGTGTAGGTATTAAGGTTCTGGCATTTTCTGTGAGCAAAAATACAGCATTTGGGCCCAATTTGGAACCATGACACACCTTAATATTTTTTGTAGCCTCAAATCCATCAAGCTGGTTCAACAGCTCCAGCATGGTTCTCTGTACTTCAGAATCACCCCCGCTCCCTGATTCAATCCTAGATGATCCAATGGAATCTATTTCGTCCATGAAGATAATAGAAGGTGCATGTTCTCTGCAACATAATTTTCATATAGTAATTGTCACACTGCAATAGCATTTGCTGTAATCCACAGATTTGAAATGTAAACAGCATGTTCTGGAGCGTTTTTGGCTAGAGCTGTCAATTTAACTTTTTACCATTGGTCAGTCAGTTAAAATTGCTCGGTTATCATGAAATTGTGCAACAGAGTCCTTGAGAAGCTAGCAGTTGCTCAGTGAGCCACTGATTTGAATAGTAAAGTTTAACATTTTGACTCCCACCCAAGGATAGACTTGTAAGTCATTTGGAAGGTAGTGTAATTACTTCTATATTGAAGAACATGGCACAGACCATCCAAAAGGTTGCTGCCATAAGAAAACGATCTTATTTAAGCAACATTTTATGTTGTGTTATGTTCATGCAGATATAGTTAAAGAATGAATGGAGACAATATTCCAAATGTTTTGAATATGAAACTAAATGAAAATGCGAAGAGGATACAGATCAAGATATTAACAACAGGTTAGGAAAAATGTTTCAAAAAAGGAAGAACATGTGAAGAAATTGAGTGGAAGCTTTGGGAAAATAGTGATACATGGAGAGGCTTAGTTGCAACATGACACACATACAATGAAAATGAGTAAAGAATAAGCAAGAAGAGATGTTACTTTGTATGAATTACTGGCAGCTTAAACCTTTTTATTCAACTTAAGTTGTAATACACTATACAAGACTATGATGAACATAAATTGGGACAAGAAGTTTACTGCTGCTGATCTAGGTCGGTGGTTCTCAACCTTTGTGAGACTGCGGCCCGGTAAATTTGTCTGAGATGGCCTGGTATAACTGATGTTAGGGCCCAGTACCAGGCTGCGGCCCGGTGGTTGGGAAACACTGATCTAGGTGATACAGCAAAGAATCTGCACAAGATGTTTCAAAGTGTGTCTTGCAAGTAAGGCAAGCAGATTAGAACTCATCATAAAGGACTTTAGTTCTGTAACTGATATGGGATAACAGGATAAAGCAAGCATGAAAGTAAGGTGAAGCTGTCCCTGTGCTTAACTAAGTAAGCACTATGCCATGAAGGCATATGGGGGAGTGATGTATTGATGAAAGTACATGGCAAAATATACAACTGAATTAAAGCCAAATATATTTATTAGTTTTCCCTTTTATAGAGGGAATGAGCCTCCATGAGTTTGAGAGAGCTTTACTGTTTGCAGTTTGTGGCAACATACAATGTTCCACCACATCTAGAGGTTGCTTGTTAAGTTCTGGCCTTGAAAACACGACCATAGCTTTCTGGACATAATGTGTGAATTGGCCCCTAACATCAGGTGGATATCATGGAAGGCAAATAAACTTAATGTCATTAGCAGGGGGTCAATAAAACCACCAACTAACCTACCTGGCCATAACAAACAGTTCTCGTACCATCCTTGAACCTTCACCAATGAATTTCTGCACCAATTCAGACCCTGAGACTCTAATAAATGTGCACTCAGTGTGATGGGCCACTGCTCGGGCAAGCAGGGTTTTACCTACAAACATGAACATTTGTTATTGATACATTACATGGCAATACATATTTAGTTAAGTGTATTGTAATCATTTTTAACCTGTTCCTGGTGGTCCGTACAAAAGTACACCTTTCGGTTGCGCTATGCCCAGAGCATCAAATAATTCTGGATGCTTCACAGGAAGCTCAATGACTTCCTTAATCTCTTTGATCTGCTTATCCAGACCTCCAACCATTTCATAAGTACTGTCAGGAACTTTTTCCACCATCATGAGAGATACTAGAGGATCAACCTGCAATCAGGTTAAATTTCAAGAATAAAGAAAAAGCGTAGGAACATATAATTTTGTATGTGAGAATTACATCCAACATCTAAAATTTCATACATAATTATAGTGCATACTTTATTTGGAAGGATTTTGTGTAGTGTGTAACTTTCATTACGGAGTGCAACACGCGAATTAGCTGTGACATCATTAATGTCAATGTTCTTGTCAAGGTCTACAACAAATTTCCCTTCAGGATGAACTTTAACTAAAACTTTCTTCTTGTCCATAGGTTTCACAACTTCTCCGACATATGAGCCTTGCTCTTGGAGTAACTGCAATTCCTCACGAAGCATTCGAACTGAAAGGGGGAAAAAAAATTAAAGCTTATGCATCTCAAGATTTTGGATTAAAATGGCATTCCTTATTCATTAAATGGACTCTACAAATTGTATATTTGCAAAATTGATTTAAGTCAGTAGCTTGACGAATGGTACATGGGTACTGAGAAAACCATGTCCATATTAACTACTGCTATGAATGAGAATCCTTAACAAGCTACTTATTACTGAACATTCATGGAATCAACAGGTCATCACCATGTTCACAATAGTCCATCAGTATGTAGGATTTGAGGTTCTCACAACGGTGGTTATGAAGAACGCCATCTTCTACAATATAACACCATGTAGTCCATTGAAAGTAAACCGATGTTTTGGAGGAACAAGTTCTCTCAGCTTGCCACCAGCTTTCACACTGGTATCTTGCTCAGCTTATTTGATCCTGAAGATGGAGGCAACATGTTCCTCCAAAACGTCGGTTGACTTTCAATGGACTGCATGGCATTATATCCCAGAAGACAGTACTATTCAGCCCACCAATAGATTCTATCCTGAGCCACATGCAATTCAGTCCACACCATCACATCCTATGTCCTACAATACCATTTTAATATTATCCTGTAATCCATGACTAGGTCTACGAAACGGTCTCTTCATTTAGATTTTCCAACTGATATTTTGTATGCTTTCCTCATCGCTCCCATACATATTTGCCCTGCCCAGTTCATACACTAATAATGTTTGGGAAAGCATGCATTTTTCATCATAAAAGTAACCTATATATGTACTCTTTCCAATTTCAGTGTTCATTTAGATGCCATATTAAGCTTCTGCTGTACTTCTGTAAGCTCCATACTGAAGTGTGTGCACAGTCACATACACAGAGTGAGCATACGAACTTGAGTTGACAAATACATGGTTTCACTGTTAACATTTTAAAATAGTATGGTGTATTAGAATTAAAAGGTGGGTCTGAAATATTCATGCCACAATGTTACATATGCAAATAAACACATATACATTCTAATTTTAAAAGAATCCTGCTTGCAAACTAAGTACATCATGACCATAATAGGTAAAAAGATATTCCTGTAACAGGCTGTGGAGGCCCATAGGATTGTGAGTTGTCGAGGCTCCCACATTTTCGGGACAATCTCAGATGGTGGTGAGGTTGTCAGCCTTATGTGTTGGCCGCCCTTTACCCCCAGGGCCATAATGCAACTTAAGGGTTACATCAATTGAAAATCCAACGACCTCATTGGGTCCATGATATGTAAGCAGTGTCCATCTTTTAGTGCACTCAATTTCACTTGTTACTTCACAACATGTTTTGGCACTATAGTGCCATCATCAGGTGCTCCATTTACATTAATCTATTTCATTGTAAAATTTAAAAAGTATTTAAAAATGTTCATCGATTATAATAAATATTTATATACCAAAAACTTGTTAAGATTATTTATCTTATCTGTCCCAATTCTAACACTGCACATAGTTCCACCACTATGGGAATAGAACTTGCAACAATCTGGCTTTCAGCATAGTGCCTCAACCAACTATGCTGCTGTAACCAACTGCGTTAATTACACAGCTTTGCGTTGAGGACTGAAACCTTATAAAACTTTAATTCTATTGAGAAGTTAAAGTAAGGTCAGGGTAGTCTGCTGGATACAGCAACAGTAAATAGAAGTCATATTCAGCCCCTGTAATAACTCTGTTCCCAGCATCAAAATATTTGCATACATTCTAGCAAATTGTTACCTTTTGCATTGAGTTCATTGCGCTGAGCTTGAAGGCGACGCAAATTCTGACTCTTCTCAGCCACAATTAATTCCAGTTCTTCAATTTTTGTGATGAAATACTGTCGCAACCCTTCCCCTTTTGAAGGTTTGTCATCGACGTCCATCTGAAAAAGAATGAATTCCAAGAGATAATTAAATTACATTAACACTTTTTCGGGTGTAATATTATTACCTGTGAAGGAATATATGACAAAGCTTATACTGGTGAAGGAACCAATTCAATCCCTACTTCCCACATAAGAAATAAGTAACTAAACTATTGCACTTAAACAGCACCTCAATATTTGACTGACGCATAATTAATTCCGGGTATGCCTACTCAAACCTAACAAACAATCATCTACAATAACGACAATGACTATCAGTTAGCTGAATTTCCAGCTAACACAACAGTCACGGATTACGTATATACAGGTACGAAGCAGGATGAGTAGCATCCGTGCAGTAATCCGTGGATTGTGGGGAAACCATGGTTGCTTAAAACGTTTCGGTCAAGAATATTTGTATTCAGCTGCTTCTCGCATGTCCACCACCAACTTGAGAACTTGAGCCACACAGGTCATTGTTTTATACGTAGTAACTTCACAGTAATGGGGATTTCAGTGAACACTGAAACATTGAGCAGAAAAATTGAGGAAAGTTCAGATCATGGATGACCAACCTCATCCCAAATGTAAAGGAACTGAAATGAGCCTTCCGGCACCGTAATATGCGGGGAGTTTATTGATATCATCAGCATCATCATCATCATTTATGTAATCGAATTTCGTGGGTACCTGGGTCATTGACTGACCCGAGGTCAGGAGAAGTTACGCGGAATCATTCTACTCACACAAACCACCTAACATAACTAGTCTAACCACGGGGAAAATCCTACAAACCAATGGACATACATAACAACACTGATAATAACACTACATCGACATTCTTACATATTGCACAACTAATACGCATAAGACCCAAACCGCAAAGGGAATGCAGCACGAATAAACCCAACAACGCGAATTACTTTGAAGCAAATATCTTTTAAATAAATGGACGAAGACCCCAATGGAAAAGCATTAAGATGGTAATTAATTTTAATTCAAGGTTAATCTATTATAAATAGGAGATATCGCGTCCACACACGATACATAATTTTGACACACAGTGCAACGCTCTTAGCAAGTTAACACCTGATGATAGCTATATACGAGCGCAACATAGAGTTAGGAAGAAGGGTGTCTAGATAATAAGATGCATTGAAGACGGAAATATATGTGTAATTAACGAAAGATATATTAATACCACAGGATGCTTAAATAGTTTACTTGTAAATTATTTATAATTCCAAGCATCACAACATTTGAACAGGACCCATTTACGACACCACTTTTATTGGGGGCTCTGTGATTGGTACTAGTGAGCGATGCGTGTGAACACTGCTCATAGATGGCAGTTGATGTTTGCGAGTGTTTCCTTTTCTTTAACCCAGTTGCTAGGGTCTGTGCATGCTGGTTAAGTTGACACAAACCAAGGAAGCCCCATCGAAATATCCGGGCTGTTAGGTGATGTATGTAATAAAATAACAAGAAATAGGAACGAACTTAGGTAGGCAGTAGAGCATAGTCAGTATAGGAATGTGCTCGTTCGCTTACCAAATCAGGAAGAATTTGGTGAAATTTGAGCAAGCGTGCAGTGTTTAGGTATATGCATAATTTTAATTTCGAGTTTTGCAGCCTTAACCTAAAAATTACATTTTGTAGTGGCGACGAATGAAAGGTACAATGGCAACAGATAAGGGCTCTTCTGCGGGTAATAATCCTCTTGAGCAGTTTGTACTGTTGGCAAAATCAGCGAAAGGTGCTGCAGCTGTGGAGTTGGTAAAGCAGGTTCTCGAAGCACCGGGGGTGCATGTGTTTGGAGAGCTGTTGGATATGCCTAATGTAGTTGAAGTGAGTAAATATTACTCTATATTGTGAATCATGGTTGTTAAAATTTGATATAGTGAACTGGAGACATCAAAAGTTAGAATAAAGACATTTTGAAAAGTACTAAACTGTGTCTAAAATATCTTTGACGGTACGTAGGCCCTCGTATAGTGACGTAGATGAGCACATCATCATTAGAGAGTTACTAAAATTCTACTTTCAACATGGGTGGGACGAAAAATCGCCATACTGAAGGTCTTGTTGAACACAAATGACTTTCTTCAGCAAGGCTGCCTACTCAAGGTGTGGTGTACCCACAGAGGTGTTTTAAACAGACAGTATCTTCTGGGATGTGATGTTGTATAGTCTGGCAAGGGTGCAGCATCGTTTCAGAGAACTGCCATTATTGGGATCAAGGAGTAAGCCAAGCAAGTAACCAGCAAGAAATGACAGCAAACAGAGCACTTTCACCCTTAAGATGGAGGCATATGTTACTCTGAAACATCAGTGAACTATCAGACTATATGGCATCACATCTCATGGTCACCACTGTGAGAACCTCAAATCCAACAAAGATATTTTGGTGTAGAGTTTTGATGAATATTCACTTTCTGCTAAGAATAGTTTAAGTTATGAAGAGTTTGGTGTTGGGATTATAATCCATGTAGGCCATTGAAAGTCAACTGATGATTCAGAGGAACATGTCATCTCCATCTCCTGGGTCAAAGAGTCACCATTGCCGCCTGCTTTAGGCTGATTTCTTGCTTCACTTACTCTTTGACCCGTAAGGATGGAGATCACGTGTCTCTTCAAAACATTGGTTGTCTTTCAATGGGATACATGGCATTATATCCTAGAAGATAGAACTCTTCATTATGACTACTGTGAGAGCCTCAAATCCTACCTCTTTGAACCTTGCACTTTGCAAACTGTACAGTATTATATATCCATGTACTGAGGCTGTCTAGTGCACATCTTCATGATGCTATCAAATGCTGAAGTTCATAAAAATTTTTATTTTGTATATGCTAACTAAATCCGGTGTGCTGGGGTTCTTCTCTCCATAGTGTCCAAACTGACTTTGGCATCCACCCAGCCTCCTATCCAATGGGCATGGCGTGTCCTTTCCCCGGAGGTAGAGTGGCAGGGGTGTGAAGCTGACCTCTCACCTCCATCTAGTGCTAAGGTTAAGAATGGTGGAGCTATATGTCCACTCACCCATACGTCTTCATGGCGTCTTTAATTAAGCACAGGGACAAGTTTAACATATCCCTTTCTATGCTTACTGGATCCAACACAAACATAATGAAAAGTAACTATGAAGAATACTGTCTTTTGGGATATGACAACATGTAGTTGGGCATCACGTTTGAGAAGACAGTTTTCTGCACAGTCATCACTGAAAACCTCAGACGTCACATAAGTTTAACTAAGCTGTCATCAGATTTGGATTTTATAGAGAGAATATAAAAACACCAAAATTATAAATCATTTGTTTAACATTTAATAGTAAAACCAAAGACGTCTGCCCATAGACAGTGTAGCAATGTCAAAATATAGTGTTAATAAAAGATTCATAAGTGACTTGTCATTATTTATGTTGTAGCTTGAAAATGGCCCGCATGCCAACTATTACCATGCCTTACATCTATTTGCATATGGAACTTATCGACAGTATTTGGAAAATAAAGCCAAGCTTCTTGAATTAACTCCAGTTCAGAAGAAGAAGCTACAGCACCTTACAATTGTTACATTGGCAACAAAGAATAAGGTATAGTAAGCATAATTTCTGTGTAGAATTTGCATTTTATTGATTCGCTGACTTTTCTTTTTCCATGGGGAGATTATAGCAAGAAAATTTCCTTAGAAATTTAGTTTTAAGCTATTTAAAATTGTATTTATTTATTGCAATTTAGTATTCAGGATTAAAAAATAGTTTTTTAATTTCTGATATTAATGTGTGATATTTTTCATTTTTGTTTCTCCCCCAAAAATCTGGTGTAGGGGAGCAGCCAGGTATCTGCCCCCTCCCCTCAAATCTCAGCAAGGACACTGGCTATCTTGACTGAGTTTTTCATGGGTTTTCTCAGTCCCTCCTGGCAAATTGTGGGAGAGTACCTTGATTAGGTCACAACCACTTCCTTCCAAATCTTTTCCAATTCGTTGTTCGTCAGTCATCCTACCATTTGACACTCTGTAGTTGAGATACTGATAAAGTAAAAGTAAAGCTATCCCTGTACCAGGCCGTGAAGGTCCGTATGGTTGTGAGACTTTGCGGGTTCCACATTATCTAGACAGTCGGCTCAAAGATGGCGGTAAGGTTGTCAGCCTTATGCGCAGGCCGCACTTTACTCCCTAGGAAACTTATTTAATTAATTCCTGGTACTCATTTCTGTTAGAGGCTGAGTGCAGCTGGAAGGATTAGATCAATTGAAAAAATTCAATGACCTCATCGGGACTTGAACCCTTGACCTTCCGGCTTGTAGCATAATGCCTCAACCAACTACACTACCGAGTTGAGATACTGATAGCATCATACAGTAAACCACAAAAAGAGGAAAGACCTGAATTAGTCATACAATTTCCCCGGGTCTGTACCTGATACCACTTTTATTTTTTCATGAACTTTTAATAAATAAGCCGTCCTCAGGGTTATACAGGAAAGGAACATTTTAGTATAAAGTTTGGATGTAGAGATGACAGGTGTTACCAATGTAGGGCTCCATTATTCTAGTAATTGAATTACTGAGAAGGTTTAAAGAAAATTATATATTTTCCATTCAGTATTCAGTAGAATGGTACTACTGCTCTGGACTGTTCAGTTTTACATTAACTTGTTCTTTGTAAAATATAATTCTTCAAATTTGTATAAATAAGTAATGTTAACTCATTCATTCTTTCATTCATTTTATTTGGCATTCATAATTGCTACAACAGTAACACTTGAACAAGTCACATCATTAAATATATCATTCTTGAAAGCCTTTTGCCCAAACGCCTAAAGGATTAGAATTTATAATGTTGTATTTTAGCGTCCTGTTGCACTGATTTTCATCCATGATATGTATACAGTGGCCATCTTGTAGTGCACTCAATTTCACCTGTTACTTCACGACATGTTTCGGCAACATAGTGCCATCATCAGGTGCCCTAATTACACTAATCTATTGCATTGCTTGCCCTCATATGTCTTCACAACACCATGTAAAAAGTATTTAAAAAGTGTGTATTTGTCAATTGAATTGAGTGCACTACAAGATGGCCACTATATACATATCATGGATTAGAATTTGTCAACAATTAATAACCACTCTTGACATAGTTAACCTATAATTAAAATATAACACACATTATCAAACCAGATAAATAATCAAATTAGATTCAGTATGTAAATCGAAATTCAAGCCAACCTTATGAGTTTATTGAGAGAATTTAACAGTATTAGGGTAAATCAGGAGTCCTACATATGATCATGTCATTCACCAATCACACTAAGATACTGCAAACAACCATTTGTTATCTGTTTCAATTGCTGAATAGAGGTTTTGCTATGCTTACTACTGTCCTACTAAGAGAAACTCATACAATGTATAGAATGGATGATCTAGTAAAATTATTTTTAGCCCATGTTTAAAGTCTTTAGATTCATATGATTTTTTAATTCCAAAGGCAGTCTATTATACAATTTAATACTCATATTGATAACACTCTTCTTAAAAGTTGATGTGTTACAGTTTGGCACATGAAAATCATCTTTCCTTCTAGTATTATATTCATGTAAATCTGAATTTCTGGTAGAGTATAAATTATATTTCTGAAAATACTACAACACCTCACTGCAGATGTGACTTATTTTTCAGTGTATTCCATATGCTGTATTACTTCAAGAACTGGATATTAAAAATGTTCGTGATTTAGAAGATCTCATCATTGAAGCTATTTATGCAGGTGAAAATGATTTATTGTAACAAAACAATATGTGTTTCTTTTCTCGAACCATATGATTAATGAGTCATCATTGTTACAGTCAGCCAGATGAATACACATTTAAATTTCCTGTTGTGTTAGTTATTAATTATTTTGCCTGTGGTTCTGTATGGGTATGAAACTTGGTCTCTGACATTAAGGGAGGAACATAGACTGAGGGTTTTGAGAACAGGGTGTTGAGGAGAATATGTGGACCGAAGAGAGTTGAAGTGACAGGGGGTCGGAGAAAACTGCATAATGAGGAGCTCCATAATGTATACTCTTCTTCAAGTATAATTAGAATGATCAGGTCAAGGAGGATGAGGTGGGAAGGCATGTAGCATGAATGGGGGAGACGAGGAATGCGTATAGGATATTAGTGAGAAAGCCAGAAGGAAAGAGACCACTGGGAAGACCAAAGCGTAGGTGGGTGGACAGTATTAAAATGTATCTTAGGGAGACAGGATGGGATGGTATGGATTGGATTGATCTGGCTCAGGATAGGGACTGGTGGAGGGCTCTTGTGAACACGGTAATGAACCTTCGGGTTTGATAAAATGCTGGGAAATTCTTGCGTAGCTGCAGAATTGGCGTCTCCCCCAGAAGGGCTCAACTGCATGAGTAAGTAAGTTAGATATTAATTTGTTTTATGGTGTATATCCTTTGCCTGTATTTTACTTTTAACCTTTTGTTTAACCCTTTATGTGTTGTCACCTTTTATTAATATTGTTTTAAAGTGTATCATATATTTATAATTTACAATATTTTATTGCCCTCACATTCCACATTAACTTGAGGTACAATATCAGATTTAATTGGATTTCATCCCCCGTCATTCTTCCTGACTTTTGATATCATGTACATGCAGTTTTTTTTTTTTCTTTATGATGACAATTTTAATCTACAGATTTCTTACCATCTTCTTCACATCTGTTTTATTCAAATTAGTATGTGAATCTTATGTTCTAATGTCTGAGTTATATTTATTTAACCTTGTTATATAAACAATTATTTAGTGTGAGATTTTGACTTGTAGACATAATCCACGGAAAGCTGGATCAGAAGCATAGCCAGCTGGAGGTTGACTATGCAATTGGACGTGACATTCAGCCAGCTGATTTAGGGTCTATTGTGAGCACATTACAAGACTGGTGTGATTCGTGTGAAGCTGTTCTGTCGTGTGTAGAGACACAAATCAACCGTGCCAATGCTGAAAAGAACAGGCGTCTCAAACACAAGGAGGCTATTGAACAAGAGGTGACTACACATACATAAAAATTAGAGGTAGTCTTCTGTTGGGTGTGCTTCTACTGTAATGGTTGAAGAGCATTATACCACAGGCTGGGGTATTCAGTTCTTTTATAAGTGCATTATTTTATGGCTTCTAATTACATGTGGTGGCACACAGTAGTGTAATTGGGTGAGGCACTATGCTACAAGATGGAAGGTTGCGGGTGTGTGTCCCAATGAAGTGGATTTTTTTTCATTTGATCTAAACCTTCCAGCCGCACTATGGCCCTTGGGTCAACTCAGCCTCTGACAGAAATGACTACCAGGAATCTTCCTGGTGGCCAACATGTAAACCTATTGCCATCTTTGATAATGTGGGAGCCTCAACATCTCACAACCCTATGGGCCTCCATGGCCTGTTACAAGGATGGCTTTACCTTTTACCTTTTTTACCCTCTAAGTACATGTATATCAGTATTAGGAGTGAAACGAAATTGTAGTTGTAATTTCCAATATTTGGGAGGTATAATGTGAAGTCACAAGCAGGCCAAATTCATGTTAGGATGTTCTTCACAGTAGCTTGAAGTAAGTTTGCAATCATTATGCATGGAACCCACTGTAATTTCCATAAGCTTGACAGAAGCATTGTGAGATGTTAAATGAAAATGAAAACCACGTAAGACGATCACATTTAAGAGCTAAGATTTGCAGTTCACACAGCAGTGACCATGAAATGTACTGCCTACTGGGATGTGAAGCTGCGTAATCGGGTAGAAAAGTATGGCGTTTCAGAGTAATGTTGGTAAACTTCTAGAGAACTACAGGGCATTATAACCCAGAACTATTCCTGTTTTAGGTGTTTTCTGCATTGAAAGCTTCAAAACGTTTAATGTGGTAATTATGTGTTAGGTTAGTATAGTTATTTCCTCTGTAAGACAGGCTCATTTTTATATATTATTTTTATGGCTGAGTATAGTGTCGGCAATGTGAGCTTTTATACCCAAGACACCTACATTTTCAATAAATAAAAGAAGCATGGGTAGGGTTGAAGCTTGTTCCCATAACAGTGATGGACAGTTGCAAATGTGCAAAGTGTGGATGGGACAATTATAATTCATTCAGTAAGTGTCAGACATGTACTCATACCTGCATTCTGAATTAGTTAACCATTCTTGAAGTTTCCTTTTCCAGTTGAATTATGTTAGATTCTATTTTTATACTAGATTATCAACATTAAGAAGACACTGAAGACTCAGTCGCAGGACCCAGATGAAGCAATGGCAACAGATTCCCGAGAAGCTGTTGCGCAGGGTGGAGATAAGGGAAAAAAGCCAATTAAAGCCAAAGGCCTACGTGGCAGCAGCAAGTTCTGGCAAAAATCATGAGCAGACCAAAACCTTTATTTAAGCCTGTGATTGAAGAAATTCATATGTAAGTACTGCTTGTAATTATGAAAAAAATTTTAATGAAAAAATGAAAAAGGGACTATGGTTAATATAATTGTTACTGCACTTTCCTGTTCGAGCGTGCGGAATTTAAAAATGTATATATTAGACTAAGAAAATGTTACAGTGAAAATGGAAGCATATTCATGAAATTGTAAATAAAATAAGTAGATGGTACATATTCCAGTAGCATTGTAGAACTTTAGGCCATACAAGTAAAGCAAGAAGAATCAGCGACTAAAACTTTATGTGGCATTTGTAAATGTGATAATACATGAATAACAAAAATACATGTTTTGTTCACATTAGCGTCCATTTGTCTATATCCGTCTAAATTGCAACACTTGTTTAACACTTCAATATATTCTTTAACACTTAACACCACATGTTTCAGCCTCAAAGGGCCATCTTCAGGTGTTTTATTACAGATATTCAATCAAGAATTTGTTAAAACTGCTACACTGTTTCGCTGTTCTAATTCATTTTAAAAACCACACGCTGCAGTTCTCCTTCAATTAAAATGAGATAAAATTCTATTAAAGGCTAGTAAAGACAACCCCACACGTTGAGGAGGAAACAAAAACAAGGCGCAAATAACTAACATGAGGAACAAGCTGCCGGGAAAAATATTTTAATATATTTTATGGAAGTGACGACACCCTGAGTGAAGTGAAACAACAAATTATAAAAGCATTTTATCTCGTTTTAATTGTAGGAGGACTGTAGCATGTGGTTTTTAAAATGAACTGGAACAGTGAAACAGTGTAGCAGTTTTAACAAGGTCTTGATTGAATATCTGCAATAAAACACCTGAAGATGGCCCTTTGAAGCCGAAACATGTACCTCTAAGTGTTAAAGAATATATTGAAGTGTAAAACAATTGTTGCAATTTAGACGGATATAGACAAACGGACACTAATGTGAACAATTGCAACGGGATGCTGAAATACAGAAACATGTTTTGTTATTGATTTCACACAATTGTGTGGTTCCACATTTGTGGAAGCTTGTGTTATACTGTGATGAGACTTGGGAATAAAAGGCAAACAGCTAAGGTCAATTTAATATTATATTGTAGTATCCAGCTGCAAATTCGTAAAAAAGGCACAGCATAACACGACAGGAAGAACAACCCATGACTTCTAATACACATGCACATAGAGTGGATCATATGTTAATAACTGAAGCTATGATAACAGAAGGACAGCAGTTTCCTCAACTATAATTTTTAACACCTGGTGAAGACCATATTGGTCAGAACATGCAGTGAAAAACTTTTAAAAAGTTAAAAGTTATATGATTTACAAAACTTTTAAGTGAATAACTTTCAGCAAATTTTATAGAAAGATGTGTTACACAAGAGATAGTGGAACTAAGAACATACACAGTGTGTGTATGATACTTAGGAACAGTATTGAAGAGTGATTTTATAATGAAACTGAAATCATATGAATGAATGAGAAAAGTTTGATGACAGGGTATACAAAATTTATAAACAAGTATTGTATTAGCTACTTACAGAAATTGTATGGAGCATTTTCTGTACGTTAAAAATTACAAACTTTCAATGTACACCGGAAAACTTTGAATTAATCCTGGAAAGTATGCATGATGGTAATTACCACAATGTGTAATTCTTAATTTATAGTTTTGGTTTCATTGGCTAACTATTCAAAAGAAAGTTACACATCATATATGTGAGCTTCCTGTTTCTGAAGGCATGATGAATATTGTTACAGTTTGAGTAAAACCATGAAAAGCCTTAGTCAAGATAGCAAATTCCTGGGCCAAGATTTGAACCTGGAACCTCTCAAATATGAAGCAGGAATGATTTCTAAGAAGTTTCTAATAAACTGAAGAAATTATTTACTTTCAGGTGATTGGCTATGCTGGTGTTTACCATACCATTGTCCAACCTGATGAGCAGTATGCATTTGAAACAACTGTTCTGAAGGACTAGGGAATGCACAACACCTCTGGCAATTTGACGTGTTTTCAGAATGTTTAATTTAATATAAATGAAGGGAAAATCGTAATTAAAATGTGATTTCTTTCTCTGGCATTATCTTTACTGTTCTTTGTGATGCTATCCTGCCATTTGTTAACTGAGTGAAGTTAAATTCAAGAGGGATTCCTACCCTGAACAAGATTTGAACATCAGACTTAGATTCTGGCAATTTAAGCATAATTTGTTTTGGGTCATGTCTGCTGTAGACAGTTTCCGGTACAAATCAGTGCACACTTAAGTTTAAGTTTCGAAACTAACATATGCCAATATCTAAAGATAAGATCAGATAATCTCTGACTTCTTTGTTCATGGTTTTCTCTTCACTGTTGTGTGATGAGAAACCCATAATTTCTCAAAACCACAAAGGTGCTTTGATATAATGCAATGGGGAAATGCCCTTATATTAGTCCTCATGCAGGTATACTGTATTTACCCAACTGTAAAAGGAATCTTTCTTTCTAAGTTTTCCTTCATTAAAAATCTGATATTCTTTTAGATTCACAGAAGAAACCTGTGTAAAGAATCAACATAATTCAGAGATTTCAGGGAAAATATATCCCTGACAACTGTCGCTTATCTCAAAACTCGTATATGTATAAAGTACTGATATATTTCCAAAACATTCATTGTCTGACTTTTGTTACTGTTACCAACATATTTGCATGTGTTTTACCTGCTTACATTTTTTGAAGCCATAATATTATAGTTAGTGGCTGTTCTTTGAGATCCACTTCATAATGACATATTGTTCATGAAATATGATTGTGTAATTCCAGTATCTTTGCTTTATTTCCACCAAAGAGAATCATACTGAAGCAAAACTCTGGCTCTAGAAATATTCTGATACTGATGTTCTACAAATATGTGAGTGTTGAGGTATGGCACAAAATGTTACTAGTTCATGAATGCAGTGATCAGTAACAGATTTACATATTACTGCTGATATTAAACGTTTATAATATTTTATGGTATTTGTTTTAAAAGAGCTCTGTTTTTGAGCATTTAAGATAACCATGTCTGTTAAGTAAAGAATTTAATAAATCATGTGGGATGATCATTGGAAACCATCTGGAACCAGAAGGAAGTCGTGCTATGCAGATTCCTGTGAACTAAGTGTGGTAACTTTGAATTAATGATTATCAGATGTGTCAAGTTACAGAGCAGAAGGAAATACAACATTTCTGAAGCCAGTACATAGCAAATGCTGTTCCAAGGACAATTAACTGAGTGTAGGTTCCATTGGAGAGACACCCTGGAGACCTAAAATGAACCACAGAAGTTTGGGTTTGAAAGAGAATTGTACCTAAGCAATAGGGTAGGGTAAATACAGTATATACTGTAGTGTATGTGTCTGTCAGCGTCACCATTGAGGATCAGGTCAGATTTGATTATATACACAACTGCTAAATTTAAGACTGAAATGTTGGAAGAGAAATTCAGTTTCATGAATTTTTCAACAAATTCACTGTCTTCATGCTATTATAAATTTACCAGACAAGAGGAGGAGAGTTTTGTATATAAAATAAATATACTAAGTCCTGTATTTGCATACTTAATTCTTGTACTTTTTTACTCAAGTTTTATGTTCGAGATGTGGATGTGAAATGTATGCAAAGCAGTCTTTCTTACTGATCCCTTAGTTATCCCAAATATTAAAGCTACATTCTCAGTTAATTTTTAAGAATTAAACAACATTTTGTTCACAAAGATTTTTACTGAGGAGCCATTACTGTGCTAAAAACTTGGCCCATTTTCATAAAAGGTGAGCCTGGTCACCATGTAAATAGTTTCTGAAGGGCTGACAGTCATCTGATATTTGCGAAGAAGTTTTATGTATAGAAGTGCCATATGAAATTCAGCACGTTAACCTTTATTGTAGAAGATTTAAATTCTCTCTGTAGCTGCTTATAGCCCAAATTAAAAGAGTGCATTTGATTAAAACTGAGTCTTGTTTTCTAAAAATTCAAATTTCTTCAGAACTATGAATGATAAAAATATACAACAAAAAGTATGGTGTCTTAAAGTGAACAAAACAGACCATGGTAATGAAAATATTCATTTCTATAATAGGCAAGAGACCAAGTTAAAATGGTGTAGATGCTTTATTGCCACTCCTTTTAAACTTGGCTTTAGAATACTCCATAAGGAAGGTCCAGGAAAACCAGGTGGGACTGAAATTAAATGGGATATTTCAGCTGCTGGACTACACTGATGATGTGTTACTGGGATATAACACAGATACCATAAGGAAAAACAGGAACTTTGGCACTAGTAAGGGGGTTGGTCTAGAAGTAAATGCAGAGAAAACTAAGTATGTGTTGAAGTCTCATCACCAAACTGCATGGCAAAATGATGACATAAAGATCTTTTGAAAATGTGGTACAGTTAAAATAGTTGGGAACAAGAGTAACAAATCAAAATTTGATTCAAGAAGAAATTAAGAGGTGATTGAATTCGGGTAATGCATGCTACCATTCAGTCCAGAACTTTTTGTGTGACATCTAAAAGCGTGGTTTGTATTTTAAACAGAATGGCTTGGAGACTGGATTCTGTATTTGTCTTCAGGCAAAACCTACTCAGTTGGCCCCAATTGATAGAGCTAAGTTCTGAGATGGGAGCTGTAGCATTTCTTTTTTTACCTCGTCCAGAAACTTTCTGATAACACCTTGCATTCATATTTATCCTAGCTGTAAATATGATTTTGAAGGTTGATAGACTGTCCTATCTTTGATTTTATAGCATCTACAGTTGTCTTTTTTTAGACTGACCTGGTGGTTTCAGCTGATATTTTAGCTGGACTCTGACCATTATGTTGTATGTAGCCATAGGTGCATGGACTCAAGCGTGTTCTATTTGATTTATATAGCCTGCTTTGTTGGTAATGTCTCGAAAGAGGGATTACCGTATTTACACATGTATAGGCCGCGTGCGTGTATAGGCCGCAGCACAATTTTCAGACAAATTGTAGAAAAAATAATTTTCTTGGAATATTATTTCAGGAATAGAACACCCAGTATTACTAATTATGAATATATTTTTTTTTAAATGAAGTGTGATTTTGAATATTTCGAATATAAGCCGCACCCCAGTTTTCCTCTTGAATTTTTGGCAAAAAATGTGCGGCCTATACATGCGTAAATACGGTATATTGGTTGGGCCCAACAGAGTAGGATTTTTACCTGACGACTGCGAAAGAGTGCAGTCTTCAAAACATTGTTTTAAATAAAAAGAGGGCAAAGACTAATGTCAAAAAGTCAGTTATCCACATATGTTTTGAAAGAAAATTTTAATTTTGGTCATAGAGTCCAGTCTGTTTACTGCAGCCATGAAGATCTGATCATCCCTATTGTACTGTATATGGGTATAAACTAATTTTATTTGAGTGCCATTTCTTTAGCTTTTAGATACTAAAAGTTTATCTTTTAATGCTGAAAAGGAAAGTGACCATATCCATGACTAAGAAAGAAAATTTCTGCTTGCAAACTTACATATTCAAGGAATAGCTGGACATTGGAAATAGTAATTAGTTCTTTCTATAAATTCCTATTTTAAACCATGAAGAAATTTTGTCCCTTCTGAGAATACTGTCTTCTTCCTGTCTGTTCCTATTCACACCTCATAGGCAGGCTGCACACCGGCATGCGCTTAGACATGTAACAGTCAAGACATGATGTCTGCGACATGACACAAAGGAAGTAGTACAGTTGAAACGAATGAGATTATGGAAACCGCTGCACATCGGTCTGAGCCATGATGCTGACAAATCACGAATGAAGCAAGACTGCGTCTTTTGTCTCATGTCTTGATGCTTGTCTTGACACAGTTGGTATGCAGTTGCCCTTACACTTTTGAGCATTTTATGCAACACTACAATAAACTTTAAATCTTCTGTATCTAAGCAAATATTCATTTCCACGTTATGACATATCTACTCGTATAATTATTTTTTCTCCACACACTTCTCATGGTTTATTAATTCTGGACACGTCCAATGCTCCCTTCTTTGTATGGCAGTGGAAGTTGACTAAAGGAAGACTGACAACAGAGAAAAGAAGTATAAGTTCTTGTAGATCTTAAATATGATTTCATTCCCACGTCCAAGCATTGAGATCATAGGAAGAGGCTGAACAGGCGAGAGCCATTTTGAGTTAGGGCACTTCCTTATCTGACTTTCATATGTCATTAATTCTGCTGCCTCATTAGGATTCCAGAAGGACCTCTTTCTTCCTGGGAGTTATATTGCCAATTTGCATATATCTGTCCATCGACTGCTGCAGTCTCGGGTTTCACTATGATAAAACATTTATGGGATTTTCATTGAAATCGGTATGTAAAAGCAGAACACTGGATGACGCTGAATCTTGGTACATGTTATAGTGCACCACATGGTGCTTGCATGGTTTCCTCAGACTCAGTAGGCAAATATTGGAGCTGTTTGTTAGAATTGGCCACGATCGCTTACTTCGGCAAGTTTTCTAGCTCACTGATGTCATTTAACATCCGAAGCTATATAAATTTAACTCGGTGAAAAGTCGTCGTTAAGTAATCAGAGGGTAATCTATCGATAAAGGCAAAATTTTCAATTTGCTTAACTAATTGAGCACTACGCAATGAAGGCGTATGGGGGACTGGATATACGGATCGATGTATTCTTGTTTAATTGCTCCACGTTATAATGACACGTCTGTACAGCTCCTCTATTTTTTATACTTCTCATCCTGCATAGCTGCTACTTCTGGATTACGTTTTGGTTGCCGCTCCGGCCACCTTCCGTTCCTCATTGTTGAACGGGTATGTATTTGGAAATGCAGGATAGTGATTGTTGGGCGCCAGTAAGCGTATGTGTATAGTTTTTTTTTTAATTCGCTTAATTGGGGGTGGAGTCCAACTGGGTTCACTCGGAACGGCGGCCACTGATTGGCCTATTGTAACCTGCCCCGGGTGATTATGATGATGGAGAATTTGGTGGAATGAAGATTGGCAGGGGAAACCGAAGTACTCGGAGAAAACCCGCCTCAGCGCCACTTTGTCCACCACAAATCATACTTGACCAGACCCGGGATCGAATCCAGGCCGCCGTGGTGGGAAGCCAGCAACTAACCACTTGAGCTATGGCGCGGCCTATGTGTATAGCTTACGATCAGGAAAAATTCTGCTCAGTTGAGTTATCTGGGTTAGCCGGTCTGCTTAGGTACTTGTAGAGGTCAGCTCTAGTCTCAGGTCGTAACGGGCCTCACTCTGGCAGGACAGGAAGAAACTTATGGTGACAACTTGCACTGAAACCGTCTTACTGTCACCCAAGGTTTTATTTATTGTTCATTGCTTAAAGAAACACTTTTTAATACTAAATTTATTGAGATTAGCTCTTTCTAAGGCGCTCAACTGAGTAGGTGTCTTCCTTTGACACCTGAAGACGGAAACAGATTCAGTTTCCGAAACGTCATGTCCTATATTACCTAGAATTCCGGATGATGGGAAAAGTTAAAAATACCCAGCAATTCTACTATGCCTATCCCTTAACTTGACTTTTACTAAGCGAAAAAAATCCGTGGCTTCAGTCCGCAAGCAAACTATACCGACCGAGAAAACGCCGCTTGTCGGCGAAGTTAGTGCCAATTTTTGCGGCTAGAGGGTGTCACGTGGTCAGCGCAACGGATCCCCACGGCCGTTTATCTCGGTTTTCTAGAACGGCTACTAAGCGAAACATGTAAAAGAAGTTTATAGTGAAGTTGGAAGACGACTCACTCTGATAAGTAGTGAGCTTCTTCGAGCCTAAATCCCCAAGATGAAACTTCTCCCTGAAGTAGGCCTAATTTTTCCAGCTCAAAATGTACGAGTCCATCAGAAATTTACATTTCCCAGTGATATATAATTACTCCCCGATTTTAGCCCTTAAAGTTTCAGTGGTACTTTTGGTAGCAACTTGATGTATAATCAGCTTGGCTTGGGTTCTTGGCCGTCAAATTTTTAGTTCATAGCTTGCACCAAATGTCAAATTACAGATTACTAAAGGTACGCTGCTGTAGCCGGTCACGGTAGCCGAGCGGTATAAGGCATGCACTGTCTTCGCTCGCTCGGAAGCCGGGATCGTGGTTTCGAATCCCACTCAGGGCATGGATGTTTGTGTGCGTTTTTCTGTGTTTGTCAACAGGTAGAGGCCTTGCGACCAGCTGATCACCCGCCCAAGGAATCCTACCGAATGTATAAGATCTAGTAAACCGAAGTGAAACGGAGAGTTTCATGGAGGTAGGCCTAGGCCCAAATTGGGGCTGTAGCGCCACAGGAAAAAAAAAAGGTATGCTGCTATAGCTAAAGCAGCTACAATTCCAGGAAGCGTAGCAGCTCCTACATCCCCCCCCCCACAAAGCAAGAATGAGCGTATGTTACCTTCTGTATGTACAAATATGTCTGCTTACTTCTTATTCACAACTTACGAGTATAGCTTGTACTTAAATTGTTCTTAATTAACATAATTTATAGTAACCCTAATTCTAGTGAACCGTCACACTTGACCTCGGCATTAATTGGAGGCAAGTGATCAGCTTCACGCCCCGGACCGCTTTATTGCCGAGGAGAGAGCTCTCGGTCCCCATTGTCTTGTCGACGATGAGAGGAGAAAAATCTTGACTCTAGATGGACTTGAACTCCGACCCTCCTGTTGTCCAGTCCGTAGCGAATCGCTATACCGGCTGCGCTATCCCGGCTCCAAATCTACCAACAAATTAATCGTTATTAATTAACAGTAACTAGAAATCACCGTGACCTTGTGCTTACATAAAGAGTTCTGGACGGATGTATGGCGAAAGAGCTTTCAAATATACGTGGCCTTTTCAGACGTCGTCGTTTGGGAGGGTGGAGAGGTTTGATCAGGAAGTAACAGCATAGATTTTTGGTGTGATGATGACTTATGTAATATTATAGCCAAACACGAAATTCAAATAACAGAATATACGTAGTTGTATATATTTAAATGCACTTCCTTGTTTGGAAGCGGAGAAGCAGAATTGTTTCAGCTTCTGCTTATTGTTACACTATTTAGTGTACTGAAAGCTCGTCGCAGGAAACAAATTATAGAACATTTATTTCTTCATTAACTTTAGCATAAGAGTGAGCTATTGGGCCCTCTTCTGAGCCACATGATTCCAGCCCACACACTCATACTTGAAAGACAATTTTTAACATCCATTTTAATATTATCTTAGGTTTTCGAAGTGATCTCTTCCCTTTAGGGGTTTTCACCTAATTTCGTATACATTTCTCATCTTTCGTACTCGTCTTACATGCTTATCTCATCTACCTTGTTACGATCACTCTAATTCTACATGATGATCAGTGTGGAATATGAAGCTCTTAATTATGCATTTTTCTTCAGTTTCCCATTAGTTCCCACTACGCAGGTTTACGTTATCCTGAGCACACTCTCAGTCTATGTTCTTCGCTTACGGCGAAAGACCAAATTTCACACCCGTACAAGACAAGAGGTGCAATAATAATTTCATTCAGTTTAGAGAGCTACTTCTTAAAGATTTGCTTTTATTGGCGTCACTTGGATATTGTGCATGAGGTGAAGCCTTTTATTTGGTTAGAAGAGTGGGCCAATATACAGTTTTGTTTACGTCAAATAACATTAGTGTCGAAATCCTTGATATTGTCTAAGGGTGAGGAGAGATGAGGATGTTGAGAGGGATGAAAGATGTTGGGTGGTGGCTGTGGGGGTGGATGAGGGAGTTATTTGATGGTGAGGTAGGAGGGGAGTTTATTGGATGGTTGTCCTAGCAACCTCGGGCTGAGCAGACGCGGCTGGTTGTAGAGGGAGGCAGTGGTGGTGGGTGTGGGAGGGAAACAGTGCAAGGGACCTACCGGGGCAAGGGTAGAATGGGCCGGCCAGAAAACTAGCCCGGGGAGTCAGACATACGCACGCAAGCACGCATTTCGTAGAGATCGGAGTTTCATTCCTTCTAGGATACTTGGACTGTTGCTCTTCTCCGGCGATTTTCTGTCATCTGACTTTATTTTACTCTTCTTTTTTCTTATTTTTTTTATTTATTTGGAACGTATAATCTTACCGGGACTCATGTTTACCGCTGACTGATCTTAACTCCTTACGTATATATAGAAAGCAAACGTTTACACCGGTCTGCAATAGTCAAGCTTATATCAATCTCCTCCATTTAAACTTCTTTCCCTTGAACAGCCAGGATTACCACCAAAATGAAGACATCATCTTTTTCGCTCCGGGTTATGCGCAGGGTGAGTAACATATCGGTGTTTTTAAGCAGTCATCATGTTATTGTCTACTTCAGGCCTGACGACAATACTGCCATGTTGTTGTGTTTTTATTTTGTTGTTGTCTTTATGCGAGGTCCTTTGTAACGAGCGTTTCCTATGAATGTTCTCGGTGACGTGTGTAACAGGTTGAGATATTGTGCGGAACTGAATGGTTGTGGCGTCAAATGGGTTAGGGCGGAGGGAAAGGGGGTTTTCTGAATGGCACTGAGGGTTCTATGTTTGATTTCCTTTCATGAGCTCCCGTTGGTTTTTGCCCTGCAGTTTAATATTTTCTTATGAAGAAATGTATAAAAAAAATTTGGATATTTATTCATCAATCTCTTCCCTCTTTTTAAAGATTCCCTTTTGCATAGAATAATTGTCATTTGTCATGATATGCTGTGAAATATTCCAGTCTTTCCTGACGAAGCATTTTAAGTTGAGAGTTTATTGTTATCACAGATCCAGTTTTATTCAGTCAGTAAGGCAAAGCGTAGGGTTGAAAAGGTAAAAAGAACTAGCTGCAGGTTAATAAGTCTGAACAGTGGTTTCGTTAACACAACCCATTAACATAAGTTACAGAGTTATATATGCAATTAATGAAACCATTAGGAGAATGAAAATGAACTGAAATACATCCATGTTCATTAATATATCTAATTAAGTATTCTCTTGAATATAAAAATATTTGTTCAGAACTTAGTCAATTTTTTAAAATACGCGAATACGCTGCAGATCCTTCATATCGGTACTGATGTTTCCTCGCTGACTCTGTTAAGGGTGAGAGCACTTGAATCCGCACGCACGCACCTATTTTCAGTGTATTTTGTTAGGTCAGAATTAGACATTTCCACACGTATAATAATGTTAACATTTTGTGTATATTTTTGTTATTCGTGTTATGTACTTTCGTTTGTGTACTTTATGTAAATCCATCTGATTTGTGACAGACTGTCAAGAGTATTGTAAATATGTGTCGGCGCTCTGTAAACACACGAGAGAGTACTAACAATTTAAGCATACGATTAAATTTGTTCACATTATCCTATGTTGTTCAGCATGTTGTGATGAACCCTGTTCTTCTCATATTTCGCTTGTTTACTGGCGCATCGTACCCACCTACACTGTGCTACAGAATACACAACTAACTATAATCCTTCTGAATCAAAATTCGGGGCTCGAGAACCAAAACCTATGCACGACGCGCTTTTGTGATTTACACGACAAACAATTCCTTGCGCTGCTGTTTGGGAATACGGCAGATAAAATACGCCTTGTTTTTAAAGCGTGGTGTTTTGGCATCGTGCCAATTTCTTCATAACTGTTGAATTCTGCGTTTCATCTTTGATGGGCTTGGCTTGAATGGTTTCGTCAACAACTCTGTGTATTGTTTTGAAACGAAAATATGAATTGGACAGTATACATGGCGATATGACAATGAAGCAACTCGTCTATTTTGTTACATTCATGTTTATTGCATAGGATGTCAATGTTGTTTACGAAAACCTTATAATGGAATTTAGTCGCGAAAACGTCGAGATCCAAACTGAAAGCCTAACCACTATCAGTTTCCGAAAGAAAGGAGAAGGCTTCATGCCATACAGAAATGATACTCTATATTCTTTCACAGTTAGGGAGCAGAATGTCTCATAGCACAATATTGTTGATAATAAACATTTTGGAGTCTACTATGAGACGCTGTCCGTGTCTAGACTACAGAGCGTCAAATGCCATGATGCCTGACGAAAGATGAACGATTCTGGCAATTTTTTTGGAAAGACCTAGAGAAACAATAAAATCTGTCAGGATGGCCCGTGTTCCGAACGAGATTCGAACAAAGCGTTTCCCGAACATAAGTTTAAAAAAAAAATGAAATTCGCATAATGGGGAGTGGAGTCCAGTTGGGTTTACTCGACACGGCGGCCACT
Source organism: Cryptotermes secundus (assembly GCF_002891405.2). Lineage (NCBI taxonomy): Eukaryota > Metazoa > Arthropoda > Insecta > Blattodea > Kalotermitidae > Cryptotermes > Cryptotermes secundus. Next base: position 197,147 of record NW_019729898.1, on the reverse strand, counting down.
GATTGGCCTATTGTACGTGCCCCTGGTGATTATGATGATGGAGAATTTTGTGGAATGAAGATTGGCAGGGAAAACCAAAGTTCTCGGAGAAAACCTACCCCAGCGCCACTTTGTCCACCACAAATCCTACTTGACCATACCTGGGCTTGAACCCGGGCCGCCGTGGTGGAAATCCAGCGATTAACCGCTTAAGCTATGATGCGGCCTTAGAAAATGAAATTTACAGTCTTCTGGGATACAGCGCCGCGTAGTCCGTATATGAACCGACGTTTCGGAAGAACGTATAACCTCCATCTTCATGATCGAAAATCATCCGAGCAAGAGGTACTTGCTCTCGCTGGTTTCTTGCTCGGTTCATTTTCGACCCTGAAGATGGAGGCGATACGTTCATCAGACACGTCTCTTTATATACGGAGTACATGGCGCTATATCTCAGAAGATGACAGTTTTCATGTTCATGACTACTGCTATGAGAACCTCAAATCCTACGTAAGTTTAGAAATTTACACCAACTGCTCTGTAGGTTTTGCATGATGTCAACAGGCTTTGAAGTGAAAGTTTATCAGTTCCAAGGCAGAGAATATGCGGAAGATTATAGAATAATGCAAACATAAGATAACATGCTCCGAACGTGATTCAGTAGCGCGATCGTTGTATTGGAGCGTCCAAAACGGTTCTGCGTCACGATATCACAAGAACGCTTCACTGGAACTGTACTCAATTTGTAATCGTTGGATCTGCTCTAATTATTTTGTGGGAGTTTGAAAATAAAGTTATATTTTAAAAAAGTAAAATTGATCTTTGTATCTCCTAAAAGGACAAGATACAAACGATCTGTTTCAGACATCACGTGTCACCATTGAAACCACGCATATATTGTTTGAAGCGTTTGTTGATGCAGTGACTAATATAAGGATTTACTCGAGGTGGTAATGTTAAATTGTCCACTCTCTATAACCTGATTTATAAAGAAGGTCGTGAAATAGATTACAAAAAAAAAAACAACTTAAAGTTGGACCGCCTCTTTGGTCTAGTGGTCAGAGTTCCTCCCTACAGATCCAGAGGTCTCGGGATCAATTCCTGGCGCTACCAGATTTTCTGAGAAGTAGTGGGTCTGGAACGGGGTCCACTCAGGCTCGTGAGGATAATGACGACGCATAGTTCTAAAAATCAATAGGACATTATATATATATATATATTAATGTATACAAGCGTTATTTGAAACACTTTGTTTTATGGCAGGCATATTTAATGAATAACTGCTAATTTATATCTATGGAATGTGATGTCTGTAGTATTGAATTAGCTTATCAGCAAAGTATTTTCTGTGTGCAATATAAATGAACAACAGCGCCAGTGAGATATGCAAATTACTAATTAAATGATTTGAAAAATATGGCTGATAACGATCTCGTTCCTGTATTCATACATTCCTAGGGACGTAATACAGTGATTTTCCTTGTACGTTACAGCATGGCTGATCTAAGTATATCCTCTGGTGAGCTTTGAATATATTCCAGAATGTTCAAATGTCTATCGTTTCTAAGGATTGTGTAGAGATATCGGTGAGTGGAACAGAATTTATTTCTTTACGAGCCTGAAACGCCAGGTTATTTTATTCAGCGGGAGTTCAAGGAAATTCCTGCAACTGCCACTGTTTAAGAACAGCTTACAAGATCGAGGTGCGTATAGATATATTAGGAAAGGCAAAGGATACTTGGAGTACAGATGCCCAACAGTCGGTACGCGGACTGCATGCGGTCCGAGAGGATATCCTTCCATTCCACAGAACACGTGTTAATACTTCCCGTATATCTAAAATGCTTAATCAAAAATACTGAACATACTTGTTAAATAATCCGTGATATTTTTCAATCTACTTCCAGTATAATATTAAAATTGTTTACGTAACGACGTTGTCAGTATCTCAGAATACAGAGTGTCGAATTATCGGATGACTGTGAATAAGGATTCAGAAATGATTAGGTAGAAGCAGTCCTGGCTTAATTTAAGGTGCTACCTCGGTATTTACATAAGAATACTGGAGAAAACCACGAGAAACCTCAATCAGAATGGCCGGTGATGTCGCCGAGATCCGAACCGATTACCTCTAGTATACAAATCATCAGCGTTGTTGCTTGCACCATATTGATCGGTACACACGTAAAAAAAAAAACTTAGAAAAATACGGACTTACTATGACTTCGTGATCTTAGGTAATGTGGATGCAGTTCAGCTGTTTATTTTTAAATAAAGTGGACCTGGCAACATCTATTTTAATTAAATGTTTAACTAAACGGATTCAATTTATATTATTTGCTCGTGTTTCACAGTTATGGTCATGCAGGACAGATGTTTGTATCGATGTACCATAGAGAAATATGTATTTCAAAATGCGGCCCCCGTGTAGGTACCTAAGTTAAAATACTGACCCTCAGCGGTTTGAAGCTGGACAGCCCTGATTTAGAGTATTAGCTGACAAAGTCGTGGTTGGGAAAAATAATTAATGATCTCCGTTTCAGTGCCCTAGTTCCAGTCTCTTCGGAAAGCCAGTAATTAATATACCCTGAAGAAGGATAATTTGAAATATTCTCGGAGATTGCCGTCATAGTAGATTACGTAATTACGCTGTACCAACTGCAGAAGTAATTTTAATTCAGCTGAGGTTAGATGGTAATATTTGCGGTGATCTGAACAGACCTGAACAGGATGCAAACCTTGAAATGGTTACTGTGTCTGTTTGGCGGGAAGGTCTGAAACAAGCCACGGAAATCTGACGTTGCTGTCGTTTTCAGAAGGTCCTAGATTACAATCTCGACCCAGGTATAGGGGACACTAACGGAGGTATTTTGTGGCTTTTACTGGTGTGCCCAGATAAATATTGGGCACGATAGTACCTAAAAAAAATACGACCAGGATTTTTTCCTTCTAAGACCTTTCTGATTTGAAAATCGCCCTACGTTCCTACTCTACATATTTTTTTTCCTCCTCTTCGTTCCCACTTTGGAGCATACGGCTGATTTCTCAGTTTCACTGATCATTTTTACAGACAGTAGGACTCCTTGGATGGGTGATCAGCTCATCGCAAGGCCTCTACCTAAACACAGGACAACACAAATCCAGAATAAACACACACACGCACCAAACATGTGGGATTCGAACCCACGATTCCGGCTTCAGAGTGAGCGAAGACAGTACATGCCTTAGATCGTTTGGCTACAGTAACCGGCCACTCTACGTAATAGAGTGGTCCAAAAGTCGCTTAATCTAAAATATTCTGTCGTATTAAAGGAAATATTAAATTCTATACCTGCCAATCAATTTGCAGAAGGGCATTATAGCGTTGTGAGTCATGCATTGAGCATGAAGGATCTAATTTCGAGGAGTGTTTGTAAATATAGTAAATAATAAAAAAACTCCTGAGAGTAAATAGTAAATAGTAGTAAAGATATTTCTAAGTAATTTCACCAAACAGTTAACTGACTTTTGGACCACTCTGTATAACCGAGAGAAATGCACCGAAGGAAAGCACAGAAAATCTATTACCAGGGAGCTGCATATCCTGGGAGAGACTCGAACTGAACCATCTCGATTTCAATGCAATCAAGGTAAAGCTGAGTAAGTCTGCTGGGTGACGAGTGTACGAGCGGGGAGAAGAGGGCGTGGAGGGGAAACCCAGAGAAGGGTGGGTCCATGCGCTCAATTACTTGTTTCGAAGTTCATGGAACTATTGAGTGCCGGCTGCCAAGGTAACGCAGCGTCCAATGAAAAGTGAGATTCATGCACTTGGGATGGAAACAGTTGTGGAATATTTAAATGTTGCCATTTATATGATGGGGCAGAGGAAACCTGATGACAGTCTGTCCAGCATCCTGGATTTCATATCAGGACTTGTTATCAAGAAAACGTCTAACACACGAAGTGCCACTCGATTTTACTCGTGAGTTGTTACAAAGCTGCTTTATTTTAAATGAACTTTTGGGTTCCATAATATTTTGGAAAGTTCTTGAGTAGCTGAGCGACTGGCGGCTTCTCAAGAAGGACACACTTCCGCGGAATTAGTTAATATTTTTATTTTCAATACTGTCTTCTTTCCAATTCTACGCTCTTGCCAGTACAAAATGAAAAAAGTGAAAAATATATTCTCGAAATACTTTCTGTGCGATTATGTGTACAACATTGGTCTATTTGCTGCAGAAATATGTCTACTGTAAAAGTGATCAGCCGGTCACGGTAGCCGAGCGGTCTAAGGCATGTACTGTCTTCGCTCGGTTGGAAGCCGGGATCATGGGTTCGAATCCCACACAAGGCATGTATGTTTGGTGTGTTTATGCGTTTATTCTGTGTTTGTGTTGTCCTGTATTTAGGTATAAGCCTTGTGACGAGCTGATCACCCTTCCAAGGAGCCCTACCGTCTGTAAAAATGATCACGATGCAATGCTTAAATACATTCTTTGACTTACCGTATGGGCTAACTTAATTGGATTGTTAAATCTAAGAAAAGTCTAAACAACACATAGCATATTATAATGTAATATAATATATGAACCCTGCATATTTACTACTAACTGCCATAGAAGTCGGATGGTCGGTCTGTCGGTGGTTAGGTCACAGCTGGTCATCTGAGAACAATCATTCCTCGCTTCAGTCTCCTTGGGACTCATGATAAAGATTTTTGTTCTCTCTTAAACATGTACTAGTTTAGAAGTGGGGCTTTCTTTTCGACGCGAGAGGGGTCAGTCTTTCTGTGGAGGCTCTGCCCTTGATGCATCGTAGTTTCAGCACGAATATATCCGCGCCGTCATGGCGTCCAGGTCACTGTGCCTTCTGTGTGTCCATTGTCACTGCGTTATACTCGCTCACTCATGGAGCTGAGCCCTTCTTGAGAAGCTGCCAATTCTGCAGCTACTCAAGTACTTCCCAGTAGTTTATGGAGACCGAAGGTTCATTACCGTGTTCAAGAAAGCCCTCCACTGATAACTATCCTGAGCCAGATCAGTCCAATCCATATAATCCCATCCTATCTCTCTAAGATCCATTTTAATATCGTCCACCCACCTACGTCTTGGTCTTCCCAGCGATCTTCTTCCTTCTGGCTTTCCCACCAATACCCTAAATGCATTCCTCTTCTCCTCCATTCGTGCTACATGACCTGCCCATCTCATCCTCCTTGACTTGATCATTCTAGTTATACTTGGAGAAGAATAAAAGTTCTGAAGCTGTTCGTTATGCAGTTTCACTGCACTGTACTAATTAACATTTATACAAGGTATGCAGAGGTTATTTGCCAAAGCGGGTTTGTACAGCAGGTTATGCCTTTAATAATTTAAGGCACAATCAGCTTCACAAACCTGCGTCGAAGCACATAAACTGTTCAAATACGAGCAAGATGCACTTGCATATCTACGGTTTAATATAACTCGAATCCGTGAAAGACAAGGGCTTACTGCATTGTGCTTGTAAAAAGGCAAGAGGGTGAAGCTGTTCCTGTGTCTAACTAATTAAGCATTACGCCACGAAGGCGTATGGGGGAGTGGATGTATATATCCACATTCTCTTGACCTCGGCACTGACTGGAGGTGAGGTGTCAACTTCACTCCCCGGCCGCTTTACCCCGGGGAAAGAGGCCCCGTTACCAATTGGATAAGTGTTTAGGTGGACCCCAGAGCCGGCCTGGACGACGTGGAGAGGAGAAAATTATTGACCTTACCGGGACTCGAACTTTGATCCCTCGGTCGTCAAACCCGTAGTCAGTCGCTATACCGACTATGCTATTGTATTTGTACCCAAAGTAAATTATAACCTAGTTCAGAGAATTCTTCAGGATTTCAGAACACACAGAATATTCCCTCCACCTTCTCTTCGAAGGCCCATCTATGCACATATTCCTTTGGCTTTATGGCTGTCTTACATATCCCGACTACTGCAATATATTCGTATTAGGGCCATCAGACGGTAATGGTTCGTGAAGGAATCCTGTAGCAATCAATGGTTGCTGAATAATTGGATTGAGGATTTTGGTTCCTCTGCTACAAGAAGCCAAACCGACGCTTCGCATGTTCCCAACGCCCGTTCTTCCTGATGGCCAGGGAACTTGATATATGGAGTGGTGCGGTAGCACGACATGTTTGTTGAATCGAACGGTTTAGTCGCTGTTTTTGTTCATCTGCTTTCTGGCAGACAGCGCTTATGTTCTCTGTTGCGCAACTCAGACTGTAAGTTCTACAGAGTAAAAGGAACTGTTTGGTCCGAAAGTTCTTTAACAGAGGCAGCACAATATGTTGAGTATTAGTGTTCTCTTTCTTCAATTACTGTATTTTGGATTTTTCTGTGTTGAGCCCAAGGAAAGCTTAGGATGCGATGAAATAATTTGTCTTTGCTTCGAGACGAAAATTAAATTACCAAAGCTTGAGAGGAAGAAGAGGAAGAGTATCGAGTCGTTAGGGTAAAGCAATGGGATGAATGTGATATGTAGCATGCATGAGACAAACGAGAAACTCGTACATAATTTTGATTGGAGGATATGAAGTGAAGAGACCATTTGGAGGCCCTAGGGGCTGATAGGAAAATAACATTAAAATGGATTCTAGATACGAAGCAAGGATGCGGATTAGATTAAACAAGCTCAGAATCTGATATGTATATATTTATATAAGCTGCAAATAACACAAAGAGATTCTGAAATACAGTAATACCATGGCTCGAGACATATCTTACTTTTGTGATAGAACTTCTGGGCGCAGTAAAGGGCAAAGAATCTCTTCATACGCTAAGTGACTATGGGTTTTCCAAGGAGGGCTCAACTAACAGAACTAGAATACACCTACAAGTGTAACAGAACTGTCGAATTCGTTTGGATGTGTTATCGAAAGTCACTGCCAAGGTGGTGGCACTGCTACTTCGTGTGTAGGAAGTCCTGAATTTAGATCTCGGCTATCCTAACTTAGATTTTAAGTGGTTCTCCTTAGTACCACAAATGAATTTCGGGATAAACCTCGAGTTGGGCTACACCCGACTCCTTCCACATCCATGCAATTCATTATTTACTACTAATCCTGTAAGTCGACAATAGACAATCGGAGCTATTGACAATTTAGTTAAGTAAGCCATAAGCAAACAAATATTTAGGTTTCTAATTCATTTCCATGCTGTAAACGCCCCTAATATAGGGACCCAGTGTCTTATAAATTTTGTAAAAGATGATCTGTTTCTGTAAATATATGTGAGGAAGTTGTGTTTACGGACGGACACTGCTACAAGCCTACATAGATAGAACTGACAGATCAACACACAAATGGGCACTACATGTAACCAATAGGACATCCAGGCATTAAACAAGCAACAATAGAAAAACATTTCAATTAGAATGTATAATATACAACAATACATTTTTATTGATTCTACATTTTAACCTACTTTATAATTTATGACTCTATAACTTATGATTATACTGACATCTACAGTAATTGTGACGCAATTCTCCTTTATTGTCGAGACTCCGAAGATAACACAGAGGGACCGAAAATCATAAGGCATTGTAAATATTGAAGCGTTTATATTTAATTCATTTATATTGGAAGTCTTTTTATTCTAAAATTAATACAAATGTAAAGGCGAAGATATCTCGCGTTATAATATATGAGTAGCTCGTTTCTGTGGACGGACGCTGTCATAAGCCCGTCCAGAGAAAATTTTCTTCAACTAATGTCAACCACATTGTTGAATATGTTGCTTATTATTGTAAAAAATGGATATTTTATGCCTAATATCCGTGTCTCAGAAGAGAACATAATAGTATAAGGAATATCAGTATATTTCTCTGACGGAAAACCCATCCAATTCGAATAAATTCACACTTAACACTTTATTTTCTGAAATATGTGTATTTATCAGAACTGTAAGACGCTAGAGCCATTATGAATTCGCTCTGTCGCCATGTTGATGTTCTTTTCGAGATTAAAGAAATGTCTGCTGCGAAAACCTTTATAATATTTTACAACACCTTGCTTCCTTCGAAATGAATGAAGAACGGAAACTGAACTCATCCGAAAGCTGTGCCTGTCTGAGGCCATGGAGGCCCATAGGGCAGTGAGACGTCGAGGCTCCTACGCTTTCTAGACAATTGGTTCACAGATGGCGGCGAGTTTATCAGCCTTAAACGCCGGCCGCCCTTTACCCCTCAGAAAGATTCCTGGTACTCATTTCTGTTAGAAGCTGAGCCGACCCCAGGACCATAGTAATGCTGGAATGAGTACAATATTTTTTAAGAATGTCATAGAAGAGAGAACCAATGACTATGTAACAATAAAAGTCAAGGTGAGCATATCTGAAAAATCTACTTCTATGTAGCTTTTCACCATCATAGTGTTTATTTGTCCAACCCACTGTCTCGACGTTTTAATAATGTTCATGGGAAATTCAAAGAAATTTGGAGTCGAGATCAAAGTTGACTGCTTCGAATTCCAAATGAATTTACGAAATTCAATATTGTGTTTCAGTAGAGAGACCACACAGCACGTATTTTTATTTCTAGGAAGCAGGTTTAAAATATTATCGGTACTTTATATCCATTTTACGCCCATAATAAATTCCAACTATATGCTGCCATAAACTTGTCTACGGACATCCTGAGAACTAAGTCATTTTACGATGGGTTTGTATATGTAGCTAGAATGCGGCAACATTAAATATATATGCTGGTTTTGTAGGGAAACCTCTTGCTAAGAGGGCGCATGAAAGGCTGAGTAGTTGTAGGTTAATAAAACAGGAGGGTTTTCCATCAAAATAAGAAAGAAACTCCGTGGTTTTATCCTTAATATTAAAGCACACGTTAATAATGCAGCAATATTATTGCATTTTTTACGTGTACTTTAATAATCAAAATAATGCCTCAATGCAACGGGATGCTGAAATATAATATCCGTGGTTTTAGTCTGCAAGCGAACTATACCGACCGAGCGATCGTCGCTTGTCGGCGAAGTTAATGTCAAATTTTGTGGATAGAGGGTGTCACGTGGTCAGCGCAACGAATCCCCACGGCCGTTAATTTTGGTTTTCTATAGACACAGCCTTCCCACTGTGTATTTATTTAAAAGCAACTAGCATTAATTGAAATTTCCCTATTACACTGTGACATGACGCCTAAAAGCCGGTATAGCAGAGCCAGAGTGGACGTTCATTCCTAGACAACGACTCGGTAAACATATTTCTGCGGAAATGAACACGCACGCAACAATATAAGAATTGCCGTTTCTATGCAACGGCGAGGTTAACATACCTCTATAACAACGGCGGAATTAATAGGAAACGGTGTTTTCTTTTTGGACCTCCCAGAGGCGGTATGACGAGGATCTCAGGCCAGTTGGGAAATGGAACTGAAGGAGTCTGTAGAGATGGCAGTCGAAGATGAATGAGAAGAGACAGTGAGAAAGGAATTAAGCTATCAAAAGAAAACTTCATATTTGCTGACATAGTGAGAATGATATAATTACTATATTAATTTCCGTTGCAAGGATATGACTAGTGAAGACTGAGCACCCTATTGCGTGTGAAACGGTGAACTGTTATAGCGGTAGCGTTGTAATTACCTGTAGTTCCAAGCGGTGTGCATAATATGTCATTAATTTTGATCCAAACCCCGTTTGTGGTCACTAATATATGTGACAATATTTTTTAATGTTATAATAAATATTTGCTATATAAGCACTTGATATCAGGGATATCTAACCAGACGTAAGGTGACATTTTTCATTTTATTTTTGAATAAGAAAAATTCGAATTAAATTATGCTTTGAAAGGAGTTATTGTTAAAAAAAAGTACACTGAAAACTGTCTGTGCAGTTGACCACATGACTGCAGCTTATGTTCTGTCACGTCACTTAATAAGAGAAGTTTTATCACCCAACAAACCTTTCTTGTCAGCTTGATATATATTTAATTTAATATGGTGTCAGCAGGGCTGACGCGACCTAAAGTAATTTTTATCCTCCGTGCGTACGTGTAGCTGACGTCAGAAGCACATATCCTGCGAATTTTTGCCCCACATCGCCTGCTGTAGTTATACAATATGAAGTGAACTATATGTTTTATATGATTAATTTCATTGAATCTGATTCTTAAGACATTTACAAAACAAATCTTAAAATATGTTTTATCGAAAAATTTGAGGGCTTATACCTACGTTGAGAGTAGCTTCTTTTATATCTGCAGTGCTGAAATCATTTGTAAACATATTGCACAAGATTTCATGCAGAAGATATGACAAATTCACAATATATGACTATAGGGAAAATTATAAACTTTCACCTAAAACTCAAATTGAATCCCCCACCAAAAGGATGTTGGTGTGGTGGTTACTATATCTGCCTCAAACGTAGCTGGGAGGTCTAGCCTTCAAATCTCTCCCAAAAACATGTTACCCTGACTGAGGCTGTCCATTGTTTCCCATTTGTAATTGGATTTATTGAAAACTTACAGATCGTAACTACAGTTTCAATAGCGCTATCGCTAATTCACACACTCTGCAGTTCACTACAGCACATACTAAGAATTCTCAGTCTGTTGTGTCTTCACCTGTTGTCTCCTGGTAACGGCTTCTAAAGCCGTAGCTTCCTCAGCTTCCATGTCCATGTCCTTACTGCCCGGCGACTGTCTCGCAAATAACTCCTACTCTTCTGACTGCCATCTCAAGACTCTGTTCTAGTCGGTCGGTCTGTCAGTTAAATTGCTTTCGGCCTTCGCCAGCATAATGATTTCTGCTTTCAGTCTCCTCTAGATTCATGACCAAGGTTTCTGTTCTTTGTTAAGATATGTACGTGTTTCGAAATGGGGCTTGCTCTTCGACGAAGGAAGGTCGGGTTTTCTTTGTAGACGCTACGTATGTTTCGCCTATACGGAACCAAAGTTCAGAGTTAACAGTTCACAGTTATTTACGACTGGCGGTTTACCGCCAATCAGTTCGCCTTGGCAACAAGCCCCTTGAGACTCACGACACAGTAATTTTATTTTCCAAGTGAACACTTGCTGTTATAGTAATTATGTAACATCCTCTTTTATGAGAAGATGAATCTGTCGTTTACAATTGCTGTTGATCCTCGCCAGCGCAGTCATTCTCAGGTCAGGGTCCCGCGGGACTCATGAACACATTTTAATACCTCAGATGACCGTGCCATAGCTCAGGCAGTTTTTCGCCGGCTTCCCACCTCGGCGACACGAGTTTCGAGCCCAGGTCAGGACATGTGGAATTTGTGGTGGACAAAATGGTACTGGGGCAGGTTTTCTCCGAGGACTTCTGTTTCCCCTGCCAATTCTCATTCCACGAAATGCTTGACATTCATCATCATCATTATCTATCATCCGAGGCTGGTACAATAGGCCAAATAGTGGTCGAGGTACCAAGCGGACTGTCTCAAACCACCCGAAGAAAGTTAAACTTAAACTTACTGTCTGAGATTCGAGATTTCCCCAACCTGAAGGGCCAGGTCCCCTTATTTTTATCCCACAGGAACATGGTGGTCGGGTTATATCCACAGGCAATGGGTTCACTTTTCATCGCCTCCTACTACTCACAAGGCTACGGTGGAGGTATTCGACCCCGCCTCCACAAGTTATATGTATAACCTCGGCACGGACCGCGCAGAAAACACCGATTACAACACTTTTTTATTATTGCGTGCATCTGTTGCGACAATTACCTAGCAACGACCGTTGTTTACAGAGCCATTACCTAGGAACGGGTCTACATGTCACAATATAAATAGACTCCAGACTGTCTATACGGTATGATCAAGAGATGAAAATTGTAGAAACTAATATCGAAAAGTGAACGCTAGTCTTACTTCTACTTTACGACATTGATGCTTACTTCACTTTCTCTCATTCATTCCAGGCCAGTTCCGAGATCGCACTATCTTAAAACAGGCCAAAATATCTTGGATCCACGCCAGTTCCTTTCCACTATTCTCTGACATTCTATAATTCGAATCTATGTAACCTACGCGGCGTTAAACAATCACGAAATCAATAAATCTCCCGCAGTGTTCAACAGGAAAATAGACTCATTCATTGCAGTTGGTATAGCATCTTTAGTTAGACTAAAAATGAGGTAACCTAACCAGCCAGACTGCTAAACTTGAAATTGAGGACTTGAGGTCGACAAATGACTGTCCCGAAACTTGCGTTGGTTGTGAAAAATTCTACTTTCTGCTTTATAACGCCGTGCAGTCAGTTGAAAGTCAACCGGCGTTTCGAAGGAACACAATAGCCTCCATATTCAGGGTCGAACAATAAGCCGAACTAGAAACCAGCATGAACTGACGTGGCAACCAAAGCAGTGCTTCTTCTTCGACTGTGAAGATGGAGGCGATATGTTCCTACGAAACGTCGACTGAATTTCAACTGACTACACGGTGTTACATCTCAGAGTACAGAAATCTTCACAATCACTGGTGTGAGAACCTCAAATCCTACAGGTGTTTGTTAGTTCCTGGGTTTGTGTAGTACCGTGCGGGACGGAGGAATGACTAATGACCAAGTGAAATGGATATGAAACGAAACGGTAATGGCCTACGTGTAGGATTTATACGAGAAATTGCTTGGAGTGGCTAAGAACATCTAGGAGATATTCACAGAGGATATTGGATTGCCCAAGCCAAGACTGTGACCATGTACACCTAAAATAAGTTAAATCATGTTACTGGCTCAACTAACTTACTTGAATGCCTCGCCATAGCTCAAGCGGTTAGTCGCTGACTTCCCACCGCGGCGGCCCGGGTTCGATCCCGGGTCTGGTCAAGTGGGATTTGTGGTGAACAAAGTGGCGCTGGGGCAGGTTTTCTCCGAGTACTTCGGTTTCCCCTGCCAATCTTCATTCCACCAATTGCTACACAATTGCTGGTACAATAGGCTAGAAGTGGCCGCAGTACAAGAAACTTAGACCCACCCCACTAGCAATTAAAGAAACGTACTTGAAACAGTGACATCCCTGCCTTATAGAATCTGTGTAACACATTGCATCCATACCAGGCGAATCTGTTCGTGATAGACGGATAGCAATGGAAGTCTCAGATCTGTGTTGTTTGTTGTTTAGCGATAAGAACCCAGTGACCTGATTGTCAGACTTCCACTGAAAAGTATTTTATGTGGAAACTAAATCCAAATGCAAACTGGATATTCGATATTTTGTGTTTGTGACCCACATACCACATATTGATGAAGTTTAAACAGACGCTTTAACATTTCTTGATGGGAAGTGGCTGGAGCTGCTTGCTGGCAGTCCAACTTTACAGCTCATGCATACTGGTGCATCGCAAAATATGCACGTATACCTAACCGCGTACTATTTCAACAGGATGCAGTGGGCACACACAGGACCACCTCTGTGGTCTAGTGGCCAGAGTTCCTGGCTACACATTCAGAAGTCCCGGGTTCGATTCCCGAGTTTAACAGTTTTTATGATAAATAGTGTGTTTTAACAGGGTTCACTAAGTCTCGTGAGGGTAACTGAGGAGCTATTTCAAGGAAATAGCGACTCCGGTCTATAAAACCGAGATTAACGGCCGTGGGAACCGTTACGCTGACAACGTGACACCCTCTCTATCCACTAAAGTTGGCACTAACTTCGCCGACAAGCGGCGGTCGCTTCATCGGTATAGTTCGCTTGAGGACTACAGGCCACGGAGTTTTTGTTTATTTTGATTTTTCTTAAAAGAGAATGGTGAAAATTACAGATTTAATATTTTGACATAAATGATACATTTTCAGAATTACTTTGCTTTCATCTTCGGGCTTAACGCCGTCAAATTGATAAATATAAGAATTACATGGAACAGACTCTTTCTTGAGAAGCTAATAGTCGCTCAGCTTGTATAGAAGTCTTCTACCGTTTACAGAACCAAAGGGCTCATTACATTATTCATAAAGAGCCAACAATAAATGCCGTCACGGGTAGGGGGGGGTACGCGTGACGAAAATGATGGCTTCTAGTTCGGATGATTGGATTTATTAGCACTTTGGTTACGCTGTCTCTCTTAATTACACTTAGTCAGCGCTATCTTTGTCTCTACACTGTATAACTCGCTGTGACACACATACACACACACACTAGTCCTCTCCTGGTAACGCAATTAAAACACAGGAACTAGCGCTTCAAATCCATCCAGATATCTCTCCACCACAGCACACGTCCATTAACACTTCACAGCTGAATCCTCACAAGTCCTTTCCATGACGGCTGCGTGTCCTTGACTCAAGGGTTCTTTGCTATGACTAGCTACAACTGACTGTAAACGACCTTTACTGTTCCTGATAAACGTTTGGCACGGACCCCATAGAGAGCACCTATTATTGTAGACGTATTTACACTTCCGTTTCTTAGAAACGGATTGCATAACCCCGTTGTTCTATTGTTGTCTGGCCCCGACCACACAGAAAATACAGCCTCATCTATTGTTACGTAACTTAACAAGGAACTTTTTACCAAAAATCTGCCCTCGCGGTAACATTTTTAACAACCCGTTGCCTAGCAGTGGCTGTATATATAACATTACAATAGAGAACTATACATTTTCAGTAAATGATCTTCAGTATAAAAAGACATTGTAAATATATGTATACCTAATGTTATATTTTAGCGTCCTGTTGCACTGATTTAAGTCCATGATTTATTTCAACCGTCTTCCAGTGCATACACTCATCTATGTCCTCCTCTCTCTCGCACTACATGTTTCGGCACAAAATGTATACCTAATTGTATCTGATAAATCGATTCAAGAACAGTTTTATTTAATATGAATTATTAATAAGTATTGTGCCAAATTCTTTTATAAATTTCTGGATATTGATATGATATAATTGTTGTGTCATAGGCACGGTCTCTGAACAAAAGCGATGGATTTTAATTTTAACACAACAAAGCATGACAGGTAATTCTAGTCATATTTTACTCTATTTGCAGGGAATCCGAAAATACTAGCCTCCTGGCTAGTATTGTGAACTGGAAGCAAATAGAATGAAAGAACCATTATTATAACAGTGTATATACGAGTACATACTACATTTTTGTAAACCTGATATGGAAATGGAGAATGACATATAAATTGAAACACGGGAATTAATTGACATGGTCAGCAATTTCCGAGGATGGTTCAGTAATAGTGGGCTTGTCTGTGACGTGAGTAAAATTGTCAGTTCCCACAAATACTCCATGCAGCTAGAGCATAGTAACAAATTAAAAAGGATTAAAATCTTAAATGTCCATTAAAATATAATTTGATTAATGGAACTACTAAAAGAATTAATTGGAAGAACTTCAGTAAACATTTTTCGGCTACCGTACATGATTTGTGTGCAGACTAGCCAACACGTTCATATGTAATTTTCCTCATATATTGTTACATTGTGACGCTATTAATATCTATACAAACCAGCTTCAAATGGTAGGAATGGTAGATGAATGGTGTGTTACAAGAATTCAGAAGGAAGCTTTTGTGGCCAAACATCTCGGAATTTGTCTGAAGGGACTGAATAAAATCACGAAAAACCTTAGTCAGGATAGCTGCTGTTCCGCCCCAGATTTGAACTAAGAAAATGCAGAATAATAGCCGCTATTTCTGTCAGTTCGTTGTACGGCTCTTAGTGTCTGTCCTAAACTTGTATCTCAGAAAATACTTAATCGATTTCAATACAACTTGTTAATATATGTCCTTACTGATTTGTTCGACGTGAAAAAGCAAGTGTTCTCGTCTGTAATTATTATTGTCTTCGTAACATACTACACACACTCACACACTCACTCACACCCACACCCACACTCACGCACACTCTCACACACACACACACACACTCACGCTCACACCCACACTCACACCCACCTACACACTAACACTCTCCCACACTCACGCTCACACCCACACTCACACCCACCTACACACTAACACTCTCCCACACTCACACTCTCACTGACACTCATACTCATACTCACACTCACACTATCACACACTCACGCTCACTCACACCCACACACACACCCACATTCACACCCACACTCACACCCACACTCACACACTCACACTCACGCACATTCACACCCACACTCACAAACTAACACTCTCCCACACTCACACTCACACTCACACTCGTACTCATAATCACACACATCACCAGAGCCTACTACGACTCTGCTGTCCATTTATGTTTCCTGCCTTTTAATTACATGCTGAAAAGGATTCGATAAAGCGTCTTTCGAGTTTGCAGTGTCAGCGTCTATATGGGCGTCGTAGGCTGGTGTTTTTATCCTTCTGCTCCCCTGCGAATGTATTTGTGCATGAATCTACTTATCTCCGTGTGTTGCTCAGGGAACACATCAGCTGCTGGTATAATCTACTGGCAAATAACATAGGTACCATAAAGGAAAAACACAGAAGCTTTAATTGACGCTAATAAGGAGGTTGCTCCAGAAGTAAATGCAGAGAAAACTAAGCATATGTTGCTGTCTTGTCGCCAGAATTAAGGGAAAAATCATAATATAAAGAGAGCTGACAGATACTTTGGAAATGTGGCGCAGTTCCAATATTTGAGAACGACTATAATAAATCAAAACCTGATTCAGGAGGAAATCAAAAGGGGATTGATTTAAGATAATGCTTGTTATCATTCAGTTCAGAACCTTTTGTATTCTCGCCTGCTGTCTAAAAACATAAAAATTAGAATATACAAATTATAATTTTGCGTGTGATTCTGTATGGGTGTGAAACTTGGTCCTTGACATTAAGGGAGGAACAGAGACTGAGGGTATTTGAGAACAGGGTGCTATGAACAGGGTGCTGAGAACAATATTCGGACCGAAGAGGGATGAAGTGACAGGAGTTTGGAGATACTGCATAATGAGGAACCTCAAAACTTGTACTCTTTTTCCAAACATAATTAGAATGAAGAAGTCAAAAAGGATGAGATGGTCAGGGCATATAGCACGAATAGGGGAGAGGAGGAATGCATATAGGATACTAATGGGAAAGCCAGAAAGAAAGAGACCACCAGGAAGGCGGATTTTTTTTTTCAATTGACCTAATCCTTCTATACTTCTGGGGTCGACTCACCCTCTAACTGAAATGACTATCAGGAATCTGCCTGGGGGGTAAAGGGCGGCCGGCGCATAAGGCTGACAACTTTTCCGCCATCTGTGAGCCGATTGTTTAGAAAAATTTAGGAACCTAAACCTCTCAAAACCTTATGGGCCTCCACGGTCTGTTACAGGGATAAATTTACGTAAATTACATAAATAGCACGACACCGCAGCGCTTTCAGATACTCGTAGCACAGTTTTCATACCAAGTTTCTTGAAAATCGTTCGATCGGTTTAAAAATTGAAGGGAAAAATCACACAGACAGCACGGTGATGTCATAAACTCGAATTCTTGGCTAAAGAAAGAAAAGCAAGCTAAAAGTAAGACGTATAGTAATATTTCTATTTTAGTTCTTACATGTCTAGTGTGTATATGTTCACAGAGACATACGCGCTTGTACAAAATAAGATGTGTAATTTTTAATTATATCGTAACATTATTTGCAGTTGTGGTCTCAGCTCTGCTTGTATGACGTCATGATTTTACTATCTTTAACATCTGCTATGAAATCGTAGACCCGTACTTGGTTTGTCTGCCAGCAAACAAGTTCTTGTCGCAATATTTCAAACGCTCGATATGCCTAGCCACTGAGAACATCTGTCTTTTTTTTTCGGCTGACTACTTTTTTAAGTTCCGGCCGAGTTCCTTATGTCGACAGTCGATTCTGTAGCAGCCCGGAAGTTCTGAGAAGTGAGATGGCCGTTGTAACTGACATACTGAGTCAATGTGTTTTATAGACTAGAACTGATGTACAGGAGTTGAAGCAGTTTTTCTGTGGTTTGAAGAAATGAACGTAAAGAAGGAATGAACGGTTTTAAGTGGTAAAGTCTGTCTTTCAGTAAGTTATAATTCCATACAGAACTGTACTTTATATTATAAGCGTTAAATATTTTTGTTATTTGTAACAAGCCGTTTCGGTACGTGCCTGAAAAATTTTATGTTTATATACTTCAGTATATATGTACAGTAAAATCAGAGTCGTTACTTAAGATGCAAATAAAATCAATCTCCCTCATTAATGTCGTCCCCGAGCAACTGAGAGCTCTTCAGACTCACCATAAAATTGCCAATTACTATTGAAACAGAAACGTTACCAGTGCTGCAACAGCAGTCTTAGCCTTTGTCCTTAAGTCACTTTAATGCAACTCAAATTCGAGCGCCCTCTTCATCTAATATCCATTTTAATATCATCCCTCAGTTTATGATTCTCTCTCCTACGTTACTGTTAATTGCAATTTAATCAATGACGCTGTTAGTGTCTCAGATTACGTAATATCGAATGTTTCGACGAAAATGAAAAAGAATGGGAAATGACGTCAAAGGAAACCTTCGCAGGCTAATTCATAGTATGGTTCCAGCAATTACTGTGGGGATCGAAGAAAACCACGAAAATCTTCAGAATAATCGGTGCTTAGGCCTAGATTGAAATCAGTTATCTACCGGATACAAAGTAGAATCATTACGCCTTCAGCCAAATTATCCGCTCATTTATGTATTGTCACTTGTATGTGTGACTATAGACGGGGTATGAGTTGGTGAATAGATTTATTGATCACTTACAGATCGTAGCTACAAATAACTATAACACTATTGTTGATTTCCACCCTACAAATCACCCTGCGTGGTCCGTGCAAATCACTTTGCACGGACCACGCAGAAAGCACAGCCAACTACTGTTGGGAAATAGTGTTTACAGCGCAGTTTTATAGTAACGGAAGTTATTCAATTATTGCTTGCATATTCGTTTTCGCGGAAATATGATTGAGGACTCATTTCCTACCAATGAAAGTCTATTCTGACTTCGCTATTCCGGCTTTCGGACGTCATGTCACAGTATGAAGTGGTAATATCTAGTTGCATGCTAACAGCGTACTCGTATTCTGTTTAATATGAAACCTAATAAAGTACATCGACATCTCCAATCATAAATTCGTCGCCCTTGCGACAATCAGCGAGAGATGGTTCTATCAGAAAGGAAAACTAATGAACGCTCGAAGCGGTATATTATACCATTTTGCATGTAACCGGAAACAGAAAATTCTACTTAGATATATTGGCTGTTAGCCCTTAAAGGTTAAACTGTCGCCTTTAGAATCTGGCCGCATTGATCCCGCAAATCCCTTCCTCTCTTCATCACGCATTGCTTGACTGTACTGCAGGGACGCGATTTTGCATACCGGGCGGATTTAGGCCAAAATTTCACCGCCATTTTGGGCTTTTACAGGCGCACATTTGAAATCATGACCGGATTACTTTGGATTTGAAGTTCTCGGGGTGATAAGAGTGGAGAATACGGTTTTATTGGTTATAACGGCGTGTACTTCGGAGAGACTCCAATGTTTCGGAGGAATGTACCGCCACCTTCTTCATCATCTTAGCTCAAGTTGTTAAGTCCTTCAGCCGGTTTCTAGCTTGGTTTACTCTTCTACCCTGAAGATAGACGCAATATGTACCCCCGAAACTCTGGACTTTCTCTGAGCTACATAGTGTTACAACCCAGCTCACTTCAGTTTGATTCCTGCTTCTGACGGTTTCTTGCTGTGTTTGGTCTTCGACCATTAAGATGGAGCGTATAGGTTCCTCCGAAACGTCTGGCTCCTTGTGAACTACACAGTGTAACAACCGAGCCGAATTCAACTTGTTGCGTGCTTCTGAAAGTTCGTGGCTCAGATTACTCATCGACCGTTAAGATGGAGGATATAGGTTCCTCCGAAACGTCTGGTTCTTTGTGAACTGTACAGTGTCACAAAACAGCTGAATTCAACTTGATGCGTGCTTCTGCAAGTTTGTGGCTCAGATTACTCATCGACCGTTAAGATGGAGGATATAGGTTCCTCCGAAACGTCTAGTTCTTTGTGAAGTGTACAGTGTCACAAGACAGCTGAATTCAACTTGGTGTATGCTTCTGCAAGTTTATGACTCGGTTTAATCTTCTGCCGTTAAGATGGTGGACAAAGGCTTCTCCGAAACGTCGGATTCTTTATGAACTACAGATCATCACAAATCATCCCAGCTTAGGCTAGATTACTGCATGCTTCTGCCTGTTTATTCCTTGGTTCGATTTCATTGTGATGCAGAGACCGAGAATCTGCGAAAATAATCGAAGAATCCTCAGAAATATATCTCATTTCTATAAGGGTCACAACAGTCTGATCGCGGGTAAAGAATGGAGTCTGAACGCCAGTAATTCATTACGCATTCATGACCTGAAAATCTGAGCTTAGAACTGATGTACAAAAATTACGTGACTGAATTATAAATTCACTTTTGAACCGAGTCCTAGAGCCTGTGATCAACCTATGTTATGTTACATGAATGGTTTAAAGCTCCGCTTTGCTTTAAATGCATGAATCACAGAACTGATTGCCGAGGCGGAGAAGGTTTAGATTTTCGTCTCGTTCGATCAGGAATCACGTTCTTCTGATGTAAGTGCTCACTCCAATAATGTGGCTTAATTCATAACCGGACCTAAAATAAGTAAAAGACCAATACTGCATGCACAGCTTTGGATGGTTCTTAGGTTGCTCAGCGAAGATCCTTCAGGTAGACAGAATATATGGCTTCGAATGAAACGAAAAGATTTACTTACCTATGGAGCTGAGCCCTTCTTGAGAAGCCGCCAATTGTGCAGCTACTCAAGAACTTCCCAGAATTTTATGGAACCCGAAGGTTCATCACCGTGTTCACAAGAGCCCTCCACTGGTCCCTATCCTGAGCCAGATCTATCCAATCCGTACCATCCCATCCTATCTCTCTAAGATCCGTTCTAATATTGTCCACCCACCTACGCCTTGGTCTTCCCTGTGGCCTCTTTGCGTCTGGTTTTCCCACCAATATCACATCTGCATTCCTCTTCTCATTCGTGCTACATGCCCTGCCCATCCCACCCTCCTTGAGTTGGTCATTCTAATTATACTTGGAGAAGAGTACAAGTTATGAAGCTCCTCATTATGCAGTTTTCTCCAACCTCCTGTCACTTCATCCCTCTTCGGTACAAATATTCTCCTCAACATCCTGTTCTCAGACACCCTCAGTCTATGTTCCTCCCTTAATGTCAGAGACCAAGTTTGACACCCATACATAACCACAGGAAAAATTATAGTTTTGTATATTCTAAATTTTATGTTTTTGGACAGCAGACGAGAAGACAAGAGTTTCTAGACTGAGTGGTAGCAAGCATACCCGAGTTCAGTCTCCTAGTAATTTCCTTCTGGATCGGGGTTTGATTTGTTATCGTCTCCAAATATCTGAACTGTTCCACACTTTCGAAACACCTGTATCCTATCTTTATGTCATGACTTTTCCCTTCATTTTACTTTTACCACACATTCTGAATTAATGTTTATTACTATATTTTTTCCCAATTCAACAAATATAATCATAATCTCATCCAATCTGACGCTATAAACCTTGTAGTTTTTAAGTCGCTGTTAAGTAAACAACGCAGAAACAGGATCATGTCCACCTTGCCCACTCTATTTCTCCCTGGCTCACTCTACAACACATTAACCATGGAGCTCACGTTGGGACTACAGTGACCTAGATTTCGTAATTAGTAGGTCCACTTGGAATTCTTCTTTGTTCGAGCATTCAACTTGCTTTTCCTTGCCGCTATTCCTTCCACTGCCCTATTCAATTCAATCAGTTTTCCACAACCGTGGTTGCCGATAGCTGTTCCTCGAAGAAATGCAGTTTACTTGCTGGTTCCTCGCTCGCGGATTTTATATTTTCTTCTACCCTGAACATGGAAGCGATACATTCCTCCGAAACGTCGATTAATACAATATCTACACGGCGCCACATCCCAGAAGACGACTTTCTTCATAGTCGCTGCCGTGAAAACCTCAAATCTTACAAGATATTTTAATTTACTTATTGTTGTACTTATGGTATCGGTTCAGCATTTTATTATGAGTTTAACAGCTATATGCATTACAAGCATGGTACAGGTGTACAAGTTTACCTTTCGCTTCCATCTCCAGGATTGAAGGGTAAGTTAAGAAAGAAACCAGCTTGAAGCAGATACAAAGCAGAGCCTTGCTCCAGCCGTTTCTACCTGCTCCATATTGGTTTCTTTCTTGGTTTATTCTGAACTACATTTCATTCCGAGGCACTTGTTACCTTCCAACTGACTGCAAGGCGTTATATCTCAGAAGATAGAAATATTCATAATCACCGCTGTGAGACCCTCAGATCTTAGATTGATGAATATTTGGAACTTACAAAAGAGCGAAATTTCTTGAAGTGGACCGATAAGCCTAAATTTTTAGCCTTTAAAGGAAGATAATTCCCTGTGCACAGAATTACTGGATTTTTGGACTTTGTCCTTCGTCCGGTATTCTAGAAACTAGAAAACATAACGTTTCACAAACTGCATCTCTTTCCGAGACATTGTGTTATCTAGTTACTAGAATACCGGACGAAGGACAAAGTCCAGGAACCCAGTAATTCTGAGTGTTATAAACCATAGTCCGAACCCTTTAGAATCTTGTGCAGTTACATTATTCAGGATCTCTGAATAGGTACCATTGGGTGCAAAGGGCGTGCCTATAGAAGTTATATCTGAAACGTCGACAATTTAAAAATAGAGAACATACTATAATGGATGGATTCGTTATTACTCAGTATGATAAATAATTACATACAATGTATATATATTTTTTCACTGCTGTGGAAAGTTCGTTGATGAAAATTATTCAGTAATGGTTCCATTAATCACTTCGCCTACGAGAAGCTAGCCCCATTCATGGGACGTCTGTATATGTATCATGGTCATCTGTTACTACCACCCAGTCTTTCCTAGCTTGCTCCTTGATTAGGTTCACACCTTATCATAACATTCATTCATTCATCTGTAATCTGCCAGACGACAGGTCCACAGTCTCTTCCAAAACAGGTCCCCCACTTAATGCGATCTAGAGCTTTCTCCTTCAAATGATAATATCCTCTTCTGCCCCCAAGGTCATCCAGCATCTTCTTACGTCTTCTGGTTCGCATACAGGGTGTCTCTGTTTTTGGAAAGAGACTATCCAGGAAAAGTGATAATGTGGTAGTTTTTCCATTTGCTTTCCACATCGCAGTGCAACAGCCGTTCAAACCACTCTGGTCACGCCTGTTGCTATACGAACTTGAACCATCTCGAGCATCATTTGCTCTGTGCTTCAAGTCGCTGCTGATGACGCTGCTTCCGGCATCAGTTTTTGGTGTCTCTCTTCGTCTGATGCCTACCCTTTGACCTGTCCAGCAAGGGAGGCCCTGCCAGTAGCTACGCTACCGCTGGTATAGCTCTCAGAGTCCCTGGCATACTCAAACCCCCTCACCACGATAAGGTGGAGACAATAATATCACTTTAAGCCTGAATACAAATAAGTAAGAATACGTAAAATGTGATTTTTTTAATCTTCAAATTCATTGATTTACACAAAAATTATAATACAATTCCACTTCAAGACACAAGTACTGTCCTACATAGGCTACCCTTAGCATAGCCGTACAATACAATCTTGCAGTGTAGCATCCTATTTGTGATGTTTACAAGTGAGAATAGAGAGAAATTTCCTTCAGTTATTTTTACCTAAAACTATTCTTAAAATATTATGCCCTTTGGGCATTCTCCCGCGTCCTGTCTTTATGTAAAATCATCGTCAGGTTTATTTTTCAAAACACAGCGTTTCGAAGACTGGATTCTGTGTCCGTCTTAGGGACTACCTCTGACTGAGTTGCTTTACCTAAAGACGATGAACAATGTCCAAAAACATAATATTTGTACTAATATGCCATTTTCACAAATTTTATCTCTTAAAAATATTATATTTTTTTATTGTAATCTCCTTATATGAAAAATTGAAGTGGGCCCATGAGGTCACCATACTGTCTGTGTGTCTGTATCCCATCCCATAAACTTTTGAATGCCTGAACCAGTCTTCCCGATATCTAGTATGTATATCATGGCACCTGAGCCCATCTCAACGGCGTACTTCATAAAACCCGACCATCAGTCTCCGTGTCTGCTTGTGTATCCCTTTTGTAACTGCTAGGCAATGGCTCGGTAAACACGTCATCGCTATAAAGTATTATAGGAGAAGTCGTTTTCTATGCGGTCCATATCGTATCAAAGGACAACAAGCGGTTAGTTTTTACCAGAACTTTGCTATTGATAAAATACTTCTATGTAATACCACACTGTTGTGCTCACATATCATTATAAACAAACTGATGGTGATAAATAAAATATTTTCTAGCGTAGTTAGTTGAGGCACTATGCTACAAGCCGGAAGGTCGCGGGATCGAATCCCGATGAGTGGAATTTTTTAATTTATCTAATCCTTCCGGACACATTATGGTCCTGGGGTCGACACAGCCTCTAACAGAAATGAGTACCAGGAATATTCCTGGGTGTAAAGGGTGGCCGATGCATTAGGCTGACAACCTCACCGCCATCTGTGAGCCGATTGTCTAGAGGTTATGGGAGCCTCAACATCTCATAACCCTATGGGCTTTACGGGATGTTACAGGGACACTTTTACTTTTTTATTACATATTCCCGTCTACTCGAATTAATCTGTGTGAGATCTGAGTTTCTTACAGTAATGGTCATGTAGGTTACCATTGTGTGGGGTCCTAGAGGCTGAGTCGACCCCAGGACCATAGTGCGGCTGGAAGGATTAGGTCAATTGATAAAAATCCACATCATTGGTACTCGAATCCTCTATCTTCCGGCTTGTAGTATAGTGCCTCAACCAACTATGCTACAACTTCCTGGGGTAAAGGGCGGACGGCACCTAAGGCTGACAGCCTCATCGCCATCTGTGAACCGCTTTCTTGAGAGAATGTGGGAGCCTCGACGTTTCACAACCCTATGTGCCTTCACTGCCTGTAACAGGGATAGCTTTACCTTTTTTTCCTTTTCCTCATTTATTTCTTTAAATGCTTTTTCAGCAGCCCAAAGGGCAATTATAAAGTAAGGATTAGCAAAAGAAGGAAACAGAGCATGAGCACACAAGCAGAATCAAAAGAAGGCAACTTGTTTAATTTAGAAAATATTGAATATTCAGTAAGTGCAATCACACAAACCATTATGAGGTGAGAAAGAAGTACACATATTCATACTGAATTTGTATAACATTTTAATAATTAAGAAGGTATGACTATAAAATATGATTAAGAGAGACGATTTTGGTTCCAAATACTTTAGCATTTCTACCAAAGAAACGACGGTTCATATTGTGGAAACACAATGGGATACTCGTACTTTAAAATTGGTAGCAAGGAAATAGATCGTAAATTTATGAATTAAACTGAAACGAAACTAAATTATCAGCGTGAAAGAAATCAATAAGAAATAAAATCGATGATTATGACCATTGAAACACAACGAACAGGTCGTGACTACGTCTGGCCGTGAATTTAAATCCTACTCAAACCTTGAATAGAAATTACATCGAGTGACTGGGTACAAAAGTTAAGATGCTACAGGCCTCCCTGAGGATGCTGCTGGCTCCAGTGATTTTCTGGTTCATGAGCAGCGACTTCTTCTTTTAACTTCTAACCGCAGGATGTCCCACCATTCTGGAACCAGACAGCTCAGTTCCTAAAGCGACGGGCTACAGTTCCCGGCAGCGGCAAGACATTATCATCTACTCCACAGTTTGCAGACAGGCTCTGAGACTCACCCAGCCTCCTATCCAGTGGTTACCGGGAGCAAAGCGGCCGGCGCGTGAAGCCGACAACTTACCTCCATCTAAAGCCGATGTCAAAGCTTAGTGCTTAATTAATTTGGTACAGAGATAAATTTACCATTACTTAACCTATCACAACTTAATTCTCGGGTTACCAGCCAAATCAGTTAGTCAAAGAAACCGACGCTTCATGGATAATTTTTGGTCGCATCATCAGGGTGTGATCAGAATGAGAAGATTTTTCTAACTTTAGAGGCCATTAAATTTACACATCTTACATCAGTACATCTGTTGCAAATATTTTCAATAACTCCACCATTCATGTCGAAGCATCTGTAACATTTTACAGTCAAGGGAAAGTAGTTTATCTTCTTATGACGTGACTTCACTTCTTTCAATAAAAGTTGCTGTTGAAGATGCTCGCCATCTTTTCGTAACATACATCTGGGCTTTCAGATGGTTCTCGTGCGTAAAAGTGGAGGGCTGAAATGTGATCTGGAAATCGTAGTGGCCATTTCAATTGGTCCCCGTTTTCAAATAAAATTTGAGGGAACTGTTCTGTTCAGCCAGCAATTCACAGAACGCACAGCTATGCGTATGGTCACAGACTTGTAGGACATAATGCTCTTTCTCTTTAACATTACAAATTTTTTTACTCTTTGTTCTTATTTCCGTTAGACATCGTCAAGAGAGAACCAATTCATTTTCTGTTGCCTCGGCCATATGTTCAATTTCGAATCTTTAGTGTTGGCTCCTTATGACTTATCATCAATTTTAGTTCCATGTAAGTTAAGAAATTTTATGCTTGTGAACAGACACCTTTCGAAATGTTATGGCACGTGATAATTTGATTTTATGAGATTACTTTTGAAGAATATCGCGAGAAAGACACCTGTCTTCGGAAGAGACACTGTAATTTTGCCGAAATATAATTTGCTTAACGAAATTCTTTCAAGCTGATATGTTGTAAGTATAACATGTAGTGGGATGGTAAAATGATCATGAATAAATAAGGATTTGAAAGGAGGCGGTTGATATTTAATTGCAGACAATATTTTAGTCACATGGATAGACTATGACAGATGAATTAAGATACTAGGGTACTTGTTAACATGGAAGATATTTCAACTGAATATTATCTCAGTAAATATACTAATTACAACATTAGGTCGCGCCATAGTTCAAGTGGTTAGTCGCTGGTTTTCCACCGCGGTGGCCAGAGTTCGATCCCGGGTCTGGTCAAGTTGGATTTGTGGTGGACAAAGTGGAGCTGGGGTAGGTTTTCTCCGAGTACTTCGGTTTCCCTTGCCAATCTTCATTCCACCAATTGCTCCACAATCACCCTCACCTATCATCTGGGGCTGGTACAATAGGCCAGAAGTGGCCGCAGTACAAGGGACTTAGTCCCACCCCACTAGCAATAAAAAGAAACTAGTACGTTACAAAGGGTTCTGACCGTGATGTATAACAACCGGAAGTAACTGGTTTTTTGGACGTTGTCCATCGTCCAATATTCTAAAGAACAATAAGGAACAAATTGTTCCCGGAATTGTATCTGTTTCCGTCCTCAGTTGAAAGGATAGGAAACACAAGTATCCGAAACGCCGTGTTCTTTAGTGTTCTATAGTGTTCTATAGACAACCGGACGATGAACAAAATCCAAAAACCTAGTAAATCCAGATATAGAAATTGCCAAGGAGTTAAGCATCCAGTGTTCGTTTCGGGGCAGGGGGTGGATTTTTCTCTCCCCCACCGCCTCTGGGGTGGAACTTGGGTCCACCCAGCCCCCCGTTTAAAGGGATAACGAGCTCTATACCCGAGGGTTGAAACTAACCACTCATATCTAGTTTCAGTAATAGGAATGCGCGGACTCAAGCATCTACCCCGACACACGTCTTTATGTCGTCGTGCCTAACTAACCACGGAAGCAAATTAAGCTTTTCACAGCATGAAAATAAATCCGTTACCTATGTGGTAACCCGCT
The DNA here is from genome assembly GCF_002891405.2 of Cryptotermes secundus. Taxonomy (NCBI): domain Eukaryota; kingdom Metazoa; phylum Arthropoda; class Insecta; order Blattodea; family Kalotermitidae; genus Cryptotermes; species Cryptotermes secundus. Next base: position 169,365 of record NW_019729898.1, on the reverse strand, counting down.
TGATTTTATTATAGCAATTACTGTCAATGATGTATATTTGTTCGCTTCAAATAAAATAACATAGAATCAGTTTTATTCCGTAGATATGTTACGAGTAAATTATGTTCGATATCTCGAAGAAATAGCTAAATTAGAACACATGACCATCACACACTTCACATTTCTTTTCTAAATAAATGTAACAATGGACTATCAGATTGTGTTACTGCATTTTATGATTCTGTGTGTGCGTGTGTGTGGGGAGAAGCTCTTCAATCTTCAGTAACAGCAAATAGCCAACTCGTGGGTCGTGTGTTATTTGCGATAGCGTCTCACTGGGTCTGAGTGTTTTGTTGAGTGTGATACGCTGGGAAGAGGCAATCTGGCAAATTCCATTTGGAAAATTATTTCTAAACTTGGTACTGCTACGTTATTGCCTAAGATTTTGTACCCGAGAATTTACGTGCCTGAGTGAAAGTATCTGGTAATGATTGCATTCATGCAATAGTACTATCTCCCTCTCCAGTTAAGACCTGTGAAGTTTGTAAGATTTAATACTGGGCACTGTTCAAGGAATTAAGGAAAACTTTAACCTTTATCATTTTCCTATGATTCTGGAGTATGAAGACTGCAAACTGAAAGTTCGAAATTACAGTCCAAAACACCAGTAATGTGACAATGATCGCGGATTACGGGAACACTAATCAAATGAACTTAAAAGTGACAAAGAGTTCTAACTTCTAGGATAACGCCGGGTATTCTGTTGAAGGTCAATCGACGTTTTGGAAGAACATGTCGCCTACATCTTCAGGGTCGAGAATTGAGCCAAGCAAGAGACCAACGTGAAGGGAGGTGGTTTTAAGTTTTTATGCTGATTTCGTTTTGGCTTATTCTTCGACCCTGAAGGGGGAAGCGACATTTCCCAGAATTTTGTGGAACCCAAAAGTTCATTACCGTGTTCACAAGAGCCCTCCACTTGTCCCTATCCTGAGCCAGATCAACGCAGTTCATACCGTATCATCCTATCCCTCTAAGATCCATTTTAATATTGTCCATCCAACTACGCCTTGATCTTCCCAGTGGTTTATTTCGTTCTGGCTTTCACACCAATACCCTGTATGCATTCCTCTCAGCCCCAATTCGTGCTACATGCCCTGGCCACTTCGTCCTCCTTGATTTGATCGTTCTAATTATGCTTGGAGAAGAGTACTCATCACCAAAACTACTGGGCAAATTTGAATAAAAATTGGAATTGGAAATGAACACTGAAAATTGGCAGAATATTGTCACCTGAAGCTAAATGTATGTAGCAAAAATCCAGAATTTCTATCTGAAAGAAAGAGTAGTTCCGTCAATATCTAACGTAATACAGAAACGATTTCTGACTCTGTGCTGTGTGTTACTTTTATAGTGACTGTCCTGCAAAAAGCATATTTTACGTGAAATGAATGAAAGTCGGCAATTCATCACAAATCATTTAAAAAGCTCATTTGGAATATATAAATATTGTCGCGTAGCAGTAAAATATTCGATGCACAATAATTTAATTATCTGTCTAGGCGTGTTTAAGTTCGTAAAACTTCTGACACCAAATTATCACGTGTTTTGAGTACGAATCTCGTCGGTCACGTGTGTAAGTTCAAATCCCACTTCTGACACCAGTTGTCGCGTATCGGGGGTATGACGCGACAAATAAATTCTCGATGTATTCGATGTAGCGAATTTTATTTCACATTCGCACTTACAATCACCCAAATTACAGATTTACGGTTACTGCTATCTGCAGTATCACAATTAGTACACTCCAAATGCCACAATACAACTGACTAGTTGCTGGCTAACTCGGCGGTAGCTCCAGGACTCACTGACTGACTCAGTACAACTGACTGTGAATAGCCTTCGCTGCTCCGTATGTAGCCTCGATCGGACAATACGGGAAAACGGCCACGTAATAGGCATCCTTGTTGCCTGGCGCTGTGTTGCTATGTAACGCTAGCGGAAGTAACCGCTGTTACTACTTGGTGACGTCACCGCTGTTGACTTGCGTTGCCTAGCGACCAGGATGCTAGGACTCGGCTAACATCGGCTCGCTTCGGCTTCGCTCGACGCATCACGGCTGGCGGGGGGGGGGGGAGGGGCGTCATCCATAGCTCAGCACGTCACACTATATTCTACTTCTAATTACACATTTATTTAATCACTTGTTAAATTATTGTTTTATTTACGATGATCAAACCGATATTAATTTCAAATAAAACACTGCGAACGACAGATGAAGTCTGCTAATATTGTCAGGTTAGCTAATTTGTGAAATTTTAGGTCATCAGTGGGTGAATGTTAAGGTTGTGGTCATCTAAGTGTAGTTTGATGTAGCTGTTATCCCGAAGTCCAGGGCAGCAGTCATCAGACTCCTCCGGTAAGTTGGTATAACGTCACACGGCATTATGTCCCATAAGCCCACCAACTTCACATTTATTCTGCTTACTCTACTGAATAATCCTCACGGCGGAAGGGACTGTCTGCCAAGCAATACCAGATCATCAGCTGCCGAGTCACATATCACAGACGAAACAAAGATCTCACAGTGAATATTCTGAGGTGAACTGATGGATTTCTGCTAGTGACTATAGTTTCGGCCTTCTTTATCCTTCTCTATTTTCTTTGTTTTCATTGCACAGGCGAAGTATAGACCGGCCATATCCATTCGCCAATCCAGAATGTTCACCTTCCGAAACAGAAGGATACCAGTTACAAATTCGTATGTAATTTTGAAAGGTTCACAAGAGTACTGCTCTGAAGATACATGATGATGAGTGTGGATTTATCATACCAATGTTTTTCATTTGACGTTGCCTATTACCTGACGTATGTTTGACACATTCAGTGTGCATTCCCCATGCACCGCGACCAGTTTGATCTATTGTGCGTCCTCCTTTTAATTTATACTGTCTCCATACCCTACCGGTACTGGTGCTCGCTATCTGCCCCTTTCTGCCAGCTAGGTTCCAACCCTCTACTGGCAGTGGTATCTAATAGTTAGTCCCTTTCTGTCAGAGAGGTCCCCCCTCCTCTGGCAGTGATACCTAATACTTCCCCATCTACCGGAAATATTGGAAACTACTTTGGGCCGGAAACTTTTTGGCCTAATTTAGCTCAGAGGTCTCCTAGAGACATGAGGTGCCGTAATCTATGACACGGGACCCACGGCTTAAAATCCCTCCCGGAGGACTTGTTCCCTGAATTTTTCCGCCCTTAAAAATTCCACGACCTCCGCCGGGTTTGAACCCTCGTACATTGAGTCATAAGGTGGGAACGTTACCCCTAGACTACGGAGGCCGCTTATTTGACACATACGACTACACATAGACTTGGTTCTTCTCCTATATATGGTAGAAAGTTTTCAAACTTATATTATTTTATTACTTTTTATTTTATTATTAGTTGCTACAATTGGGCTTCTCCTCACTCTTACCTTAACTTCGCGGGAAGGTCTGCCTATTTCAATCTTCTGAGAAGCTATGCTACCTGGAGCACAATGTCCTTGTATTTCCATTCATGCTACGTATTTAAGAGCAGCGTCCAGAAGAACGGCAGCCCCTGGCGCTTCAGGATTGGAAGTGGCCATGAGGCTGACAACCTGACCTCTTAAAACAAGGAACACAAAGATAAATACACGAAGGACTGTGCATTTCTAGTAAAGAGCGCTATATTTCTTACAAGACCGTAAAGCGAAGAAATATATGCAACAATTGGATCGAACCCGGCACAATTTTAGTAAGTTGTCAGTAAAGGGCCGCGCCATAGCTCAAGCGGTTAGTCGCTGACTTCCCACTGCAGCGGGACAGGTTCGATCCCAGGTCTGGTGAAGTGGGATTTGTGGTGGATAAAGTAGCGCTGGGGCGGGTTTTCTCCGAGTACTTCGGTTTCCCCTGCCAATCTTCATTCCACCAAATTCTCCATCATCATAATCACCCGGGGCAGGTACAATAGGCCAATCAGTGGCCGCCTGCCAAGTGGACCCAGCTGAACTCCACCACCCACTAAGCGAATTAAAAAAATTTAAAAAGTTGTCAGTAGCCCATATTCGCCACGACATTTTTGTATTTGTATATGTAACAAATTAGCACCAAATTTCTACATGAAAATTATATATAAACGAAGACCATAGGTAGATCTAAAAGGTTCTGATGACGGCGTTTACAACTCTGAATTACTGGGGGTTGGACTTCGTTCACCGGCTGCTATTCTAAAGGGACAAAATAGCACAACATTTCGGAAACGGAATCAGTTTCCGTCCTTAAGTTATGAGGAAGGAAACAGACCAAGTCTCCGAAACGTTGTGTTTTTTGTGTTCTTTAAAATACCAGGCGATAGATAGAGTCCCAAGCCCAGTTATCCTGAGCAAGATGGTCGCGTTGAAAACTGTGCGGGATAGAGCCCATACATTCCTTTCACTTTTATACTCTAAACGGTTGGAACGGTTTACGTTCGGCAGATCAGAAGAGAAGCAGCCGCATATGCTAGTTTTGGTGAAGAAAGACAATGATCCTTAGGGTGAAAACTCCTGTTTTGAACACTTGCCAAAATACTGAATGTGTCGACAGCTTGGAATATTGTGTTCCCTTGAGGCCGTGGTTTTGTCCCACTTTTTTTATCCCCTCTCATTCTTACTAGCCACAAGTTGACCGCATTCAGGAATATAGAGAATCACGTGTCACGTTTTTCATTTAGTCCGTAGTTCATTTTCTGACTCAGTGCATTTATATCCTTACTCGGTTTCCATCTCGTCACTCCCGTCTCGATAATTTCTCCTCTATTCATATTCAGATGCCTTTGACTTCAACAGACTTCAATGCCCCAGCTTGGCCTCCTCTCTTTTTAAAATCAATATTCAAACTTTGCTTGAAGAACTGCTACAAGATTATTCTCCTGTCACAATCACATTCACGCCTCTTACTCCTCTCCTTGTGTTATCTTTCTCTTGCCCTTTTCGCCGCTTTATCCTTTTTCGTCATCCGTTCTTGCTGCATTGTGCCGCCTCAGATTCAGAGACCTGAATTGTATCTAATTCTTGCGCCATCCAACCAACCTCTGTGCCACCCCCTGATTCTGCTTATTGTGTGACGTTGACTTTCATGCATTTCTATTTGCGTTTTCCATGAGGAATGTATAAAATATCTTTTCTCTTATCTAATTTTACATCTTCTTAAATTGTATTAAAATAATATTCTTTTTGATGTTTTAATTATATCTTAACTGTGTTCCCTATTAACAGTAATTTCAAATAGATCGTTAATATTTTTATCTTTTGGCCCTACAGCCCCAATTGGGCCTTGGCCTACCTCCATGAAACTCCGTTTCACTTCGGTTTACTAGACCTTAGACATTCGGTAGGACTCCTTGAGCAGGTTATCAGCTCGTCGCAAGGTCTCTACCTCTACACAAAGAGAGAAGAACGCACATACACAAACACCAAAGATCCATGCCCTGAGTGGGATTCGAACCCACGATCCCGAGAGTGAAGAGAGTGCATGCCTTAGACCGCTCGGCTACCGTGACCGGCGATTGTCTCTTGTAACATCATAAAATTATTAAGTTTTAAAATTGTGCCCATATAATTTTAATTCTTTAAATTTTATGCCTATAATTACATTGTGTACATTTTGTACATTGTACAGAAACATTTCTATGCTTTATTATATTACCAGTGTCTCCATCTTTGTCTCAAATGTGTGTAGAGATCGACAGAGCAAAACGCAAACAAGAAAAGCTAGAGGAATACGGCAGTGCTAAGTAACAAGAAGTTCTGACGCACATGTGGAATGTTATCATGGACAGAACAAAGTCTTAATTCATTATTAAACAGTACAGAGATCCAATTTCCATTCAGTAATTTTATTTATACATTTACCTAGCTTATTACTCAAACCTTCTGCTCCCAGTAGGAATCCCTATATATGTATCTCCAAGCGCTGAAGGTAGTGAAGCAACTATAAATATTACTGATTAACTTAAATTGAAAGTCATGACTCACTTATACAATTATACTATGGTATTTCAGATAGAAAATTATTAGGGTAAGATTTTTTAACTGGTAGTTCTATAGTTATTTAATTCCGGATTACAGAATTTGAATATTTCTCTATCCATTTACGGGGTGTAAACTTCACTGTCCTTGTTTAGAATCTTATACTACCTCTGTCCTGAAGGTAGTTCCTCAAGTGTCTTATTAACTTATTACGGAAATCCAGGAGCTTCACCTGCACCAGTAATTCCCAGTTTTAAATTCTGTCCAAAAATCAGTTCATTCCATTTCACATTTCCATCCGATGCACCTTTAAGATTCATTTGAATAGCTATATTTACCAAGTGTACTATTCCCATGAGATTTTCTGACCAAAATTTTAATGCATATCTCATTATTATTAATTTTATCCCACGAGAGTACCAGCTACAGAATAAAATTGGCCTTTCGTTTTTATAAAATATTCTCAATTATTTCGTTATTTATTTCATCTATGTTTCAATTGTTGTCTTCAGAAGTGTCTATCAATCTCCTTCCATCCACCAAGATAAACTGGATCTGATGGGAAATGCACCAGCCGGAAATTTCAAGCAATAACATTCTCTCAAAGTTTTCTGCATGTGTATAAGAAATTATTGGTAATATCTTTGTGGATATTGATGTAATAAACTAACAAAAGATATTGTTCTTCGCATTCGTCAGATACTGATAAAGTATGGAAGTATAATGGAACAACGTATCAACCATTTATCTTCTTGAAGATAGCGTATACTTCAGTTAGGAGGAAAGCATTGTACAGTATTCTCATACTGACGAAACTGTTCAGGCTCCTGAAAATGTTATAAAAAGAAGCCTATAGTAAAGTGCATATAGATAAACATATACCTGACCTCTTTACTATTCTAAATGACATGAAATGAACAAATGATTTATCCCCTTTACTTTGTTACAGTTTTCTGTCTCAACACAACTATCAAAATATCATTCACATTTCACTGTGTATAATGAATTTACTGGTCCTAATGATTTTGCAGTGTGCTACATATTTAGGCTTATAAAGCCATCATCAGGCAGTACAAAATAACAAATATTTTAACTATTGAATTAGGTTTTATATGAATTCATAAAATACAATATAACAACTAATACTAATGTACCTGACTTTCCACTCTGTTAATACATTTATAAGACTTGTAATAATTCAGACGAAATGTTGAATATATTGAAGTAGAGGATATAACTCAACAGACTGCATTCCTTGAAGATTGCCCCTTTACTTTTAATTGGACTTTAAATACACCATTAGGAAGGTCCATGAAAACCTCGTAGGACTGAAGTTCAGTTTGACATATTCCACGGTTCTGGCTTACGCTGATGTTAATTTATTGCCTGAAAATTTAACACCACAGTTTTAAACACAGAAGCTTTCAGGGCGCTACTGGGGATTGACACAGAAGTAAAACAGAGAAAATTGCTGTCCTCTCACCAGAAATCATAGCCAAAAGATGATTATTAGATCATTTGAACATAGAGAAAAGTTCAAATATTTGGAAACTACAACAGCAAATGAAAATAACACACATCAATGCATTTAGATCTATAAATTTATAGGAATATTTTCTATAATTCAGCTCAGAATATTTTGTTTTCCCACCTGAAATCAAGGAAAGTAAAATTAAAATGTAAAATATTATGATTTTCCTCGTTTACTTTCCCACATTGAGGGAAGAGTGTTTAAGAATAGGGTGGTGAGGATATTGTTTCGGTTTAAGGAGGAGGAAGCAAAAGGAATCTGAAGAAAACTGAGTAATTAAGTAATTAATAATTAGTATTTACGGTTAAGTGTCATTAGAATGATCAAATAAAGGAGGATGAGATGGTTGGGCCATGTAGCATACATGGAAGAGAACAGAAATATAAAGTTTTGTGGGAACAGCTAAAGGGGATTGGCCACTTCGAAGACCTAAGTGAATGATACTCGTAAATTCAGGGATGAGATGGGCTGGAATGTAACTAGAATGGGAGAGAAAGGGAATGCNGCTTGCAGATTTCTAATATTTTTTCTTCTACCCTGAAGATGGAGGCGATACGTTCCTCCGAAACGTCGGTTGACACCACGTATACACGGTGCCAAATCCCAGAAGACTGCTTTCTTCATAGTCACCGCCGTGAAAGCCTCAAATCTTACAAGGTTAAAGTAGATCTTAGAGAAATAGAATGGAAAATTGTGGTTTGTATCTGGGACAGGAAAGGAACCAGCGATGTGCTTTTGCGAACACTTCGGGTTCCAAAAATACTAGGACTTTCTTGACTACCTGAGAAACTATTATTTCTTCAGGAAGGACTCCGCTACATGGAAGAGTAGTTAGTTGGTTGAAGAACGGCGTCTTCTGGGATGCTTCCATGTATTTTAAATGTTAATTTCCAGATAGGAGGTTAGGAGATATACTGAAACGAATTTTATCAACTTTAAGATAAAATATTTCTTATGGCCGTGTCATAGCTCAGAAGGATAGTCGCTGGCTTCCCACCCTGGCGGTCCGGGTTCGAGCCAATGTCAGGTCGTGTAGGATTTGTAAGGAAAAAAGGTAATGGGGCAGGTTTTCCCCGAGTAGTTCGGTTCCCCCTGCCAATTCTCATTCCATCAACTGCTCCACATTCAACATCATCTATCATCCGGGATTGGTACAATAGTACAAAATGGACTCAGTTTCACCCAACCATAAGAAACTAAAAAAAAAGTATAAAATCCGTTTTGGAGTTCGATATAAAATATAAAGGTTCATCCACATTTTGATTCGGTTTAGTTTCGAAAGTTTTCGACGTTTCGGAGGAATATTCTGCCTCTGTCTTTAGGGTAAGCTAGATATGAATTGATGAAATTGATCTCCAAAAAGAAATGGTTCCCTAAATATAACCATGTCTAATGTTTGTTCTAGATATTTTATAGAATCTAATACCACCTTAAAACTATCTCTTATACGTTATACTCACTACTGCCTTGATGATGGATGTAGTTTATTCCTCCGAAAGATCAGAAATCTTTGCCTCTGTTCCAGGCCACAGAGCCAAGAATAAGAAACTGAATGGCGACATGTTTGCTCAGTTCCTTACTCATCAATGGCGTACCCTTCCTTTATTTTGCGTTCGATCCAATGATCAAGCCATGTTTTCTGATCCGATGCACAGTTCAGTAGGGAACATTTCTACTACGTGAAATGTCACCGTCCCTTCCAGCCTCAGACACGCGGCGGCGCTGCGCTAATGCAGTTGGACGGCTTCTGGCATAGATGTGGAACAGCTGCATGTAAGCCATTGATTCGTAGGTTATATGGGGCGAGGGAAATAAATATAAGAAAGTCAGAAATGGTACGATAAAGGTAAAGTAAAGGGTAAAGTTATCCCTGTACTTAACTATGTAATTAAGCACCAAACCATGAAGGCATATGGGGTGTGTATGTATAGATCTTATCTTTTGACCCTGAAGATGTAAGCAGTATTTTGCTCTACAACGTAGGCAAAATTTTACCAGAGTAAACGTTATTACATTGATAGTGCTCCCATAATTATCATTGTGAGAACCTAGATTCTGCAGTGATAAACGAATTACTTGTACCGAATTTCGTACGTCTTGTACAGAAGCAGATTTGTATGGACACAGAACTTTGTCGCTCACATGAAGGGAACAGTATGGGTTGAGGGTGTTTGCAGGCAGGATACTTGCAGCAGAATAAGAGAAAGGAAAAACAGGAACTTAGAGACTACAGTATTTTCATAATTTATAGTCTTCATCTAATAATATCTGGGCGTTGAAAACACAGAGAGTGAGAAGGACGGCTGTTGCAGCAACTAGGGAAGAAATAAAGAATATGAAGAAAATATTAGTTAGAAAACCTGAACGGAAAAAATAATTTGGAACACTTCGATCTAATTAATAAGAATGAAAAACTCAATGGTTTTAGTCCGCAAAGAAACTATACCGACCCAGCGACCGCCGCTTGTTGGTGAAGTTAGTGCAGTTAGTGCCAACTTTAGCGGATAGAGGTGTCTTGTGGTCAGCGCAACGAATAACGACGGCCGTTAATTTCGGCTTTCTAGACCGGAGCCGCTATTCCCTTGAAATAGCTCCTCAATTATCCTCACGCGGTTGAGCTGACCCCGTTCCAGACACACTACTTCTTAGAAAATCTGGTAGCTCCGGGAATCGAACCCGGGCCTCTGGATCTGTAGCCAGGAACTCTGACCACTAGACCACAGAGGCGGTCAATGAATAATTATATGTAGAACAAAATAGACATGAAACAAATGGAATATAACTATGTATGCTGGATTAATCTGTCTCGGCACGGGAAGAAGTTAACGGGATTAGATGTGAAAACGGTAATAAACTTTTGGGTTATATAAAGGACTGATTGAATGGCTGGTAGCTACTCAGAGATGACTTATCAACGCAGGCAGTTAACTTATGGAAACGCCTGCAGAGATCCGATTAGAGTATACGCTTGACAACAGAGTCGGAGAAGTTGCCGCTGCTTCGCGGCGCTCCGTTCACTACACAGCCTCAGCGGCAAGAAGCCGGCAATAAACGACTGAGCTATAGCGCGTTCTTGGTGTAGCTCTTAGCTATAAGTGATATAGTTCTCCTTTTTCAAGCTGGGCCTCTGGATCTGTAGCCAGGAACTCTGACCACTAGACCACAGAGGCGGTCAATGAATAATTATATGAAGAACAAAATGGACATGAAACAAATGGAATATAACTATGTATGCTGGATTAGTCTGTCTTGGCATGGGAAGAAGTTAACGGGATTAGATGTGAAAACGGTAATAAACTTTTGGGTTATATAAAGGACTGATTGAATGGCTGGTAGCTACTCAGAGATGACTTATCAACGCAGGCAGTTAACTTATGGAAACGCCTGCAGAGATCCGATTAGAGTATACGCTTGACAACAGAGTCGGAGAAGTTGCCGCTGCTTCGCGGCGCTCCGTTCACTACACGGCCACAGCGGCAAGAAGCCGGCAATGAACGACTGAGATATAGCGCTTTCTCGGTGTAGCTCTTAGCTATAAATGATACAGTTCTCCTCTTTCAAGGGTAATTTACACGAATTTCATAAATTTAAGGCATAATATCGAGATCGCGTATGACTTTGTATCTCTGCCCATCTCACGTTTCAAGTGCGTAATGTAACACTGGGGTCTTCGCCACTCTCATCAACGTGACGGACCGTAGGCCGAGAATATTCCAGTCACAGGGGCTATAACTCTCCCAGCTCTTCGTCACAAGTCCCTGGCAGCTTGTATCCTTCGGTTTGCAGAATTTGATTTTGGTGGCAAAATTTTGAATGAAACGCCATGTGTGTAAAGAAATTACGATCTGGGATGCTTATTTAGAACTTTTTGAAGATGCATTGTACGGATAAAGAAAGTTGAAGCAAGAACCTAACAGTCGCTCAGATAACCAAGAGTCTCCACGCCGTTTGTAGAATCTGAAGTTTCATTACTTTGTTTACAAGACCTGGCACTGGTCCCCGCAATCTGCTATTTCTTCCCTCTTAGGTCCGAGTATTTCCTTCTGTTCACAGGAACTTATTCAGTCTGTATTCATCTCTGGGTCTGATAGACAAAGTTTTATATCAAGATACATAAAACCAGCAGAGTTATGATTTTGTATATAAAGTTCTTTACTTTTTAAGCAGGAAATGAAAGGCAGAATTCCAGAATCGTCGAAAGAGCTGTGTAGCCGATATTTTAGTTAATATCCACCCAAGGTTTCGAAACATACACATAAAATTGTGTATTTCTTTTAAAGAAATTATCTTTCAAACCAGTTGAAAAATAAATAAATAAATAAATACCGGTCGATTGAATTTAAGGTATGTACACCATACTGAGTTTTATTTAAATTGGTCTTATATTCGGAGAAACGGGTATGATGGAGCTAACAGATCGATTAAATGTTATTGTTGTTATTCGAAAAATTACCTAAAGGGGCCTTAGTAAATAAATATAATTCTTAAGAGCATATGCCTGTCAGTGTATTAAAAATATTGCAATCCTGTTATATTGTAAACATCATTTTTACAGTTAGCTATGGTACGTTTAATTACGTTACGTTACGTTACGTTACTTTTGCCTTTCCAAACATTCCTATTACTACAATTTTTATAATGCCCTTGCTCGGCCTGACCGCCTCTGTGGTCTAGTGGTCAGAGTTCCTGGCTAAAGATCCAGAGGTCCCGGGTTCTATTCCGTCGGTACCAGATTTTCTGAGGAGTAGTGGGTCTGAAACGGGTTCCACTCAGCCTCATGAGGATAATTGAGGAGTTATTTCAAGGAAAGGGCGGCTCCGGTCTAGAAAATCGAAATCAAGGACTGTGAGGATTCGTTGCGCTGACCACGAGACACCCTCTATCCGCTAAAGTTGACACTAACTTTGCCGACAAGCAGCCGTCGCTCGGTCGGTATAGTTCGCTTGCGGACTAAAGCGACGGTTTTTTTTTCTTGCTCGACCAAAACTCGAGTACACTTGTCACTTGGAACTACATTATTTGCACTGCCTCGTCTTAACATGAAAGGTTAAAAGACAATTTGCTTCAGTAGATATTTTAATGACATTAGTTATAATAGATAAGATGACTTATATTTACATGCAGTCTTTCAGCTCTTCGACCCAGGCGTCAATTCATTGAGGCTTTCATTCTTGTCAGTTTTATTTAAAAAAATATATATTGCTCATCAATTTCTGATATAGTTAGCTTATGAATCACGGTAGCGTATTTGGTTGAGGCACTATGCTACTAGCCGAAAAGTCGCAGGTTCGAGTCGGGATGAGGTGGATTTTTCAATTTATGTAATCCTTCCAGCCGCACTATGGCCCTGGATTTGGCTCAGTCTGTAACTAAAATGAGTACTACGAATCTTCCTGGGGAGTAAAGCGTGGCCGGTGTGTGAGGCTGACAACCTTACCGCCATCTGTGAGCCGATTGTCTAGATAAAATCTGGGAGCCTCGACGTCTCACAACTCGACGGCCCTTCACGTCTTGTTACAGGGATAGCTTTACCTTTTTTTTTTACTGCTAGTGGGGTGGGACTAAGTCCCTTGTACTGCGGCCAATTCTGGCCTATTGTACCAGCCCCAGATGATAGGTGAGGGTGATTGTGGAGCAATTTGTGGAATGAAGATTGGCAGGGGAAACCGAAGTACTCGGAGAAAACCTGCCCTAGCGTCACTTTGTCCACTACAAATCCCACTTGACCAGATCCGCGGTGGGAAGCCAGCGACTAACTGCTTGAGCAGCTTTACCTTTACTTTTATCCCCTCGGTACCTACTGAGCCAATCCTAGGCTTTCTACATTCGATGTTCGCCATAGCGCAAATCCATCATCCAAAATATGCAGAAAATATTCTCTGAAAACATATTGACGATTATAACTCAAAGCTCATTATGTTAAAGTATATTATTAAAACTGGTAGCAGCATATTTAATAATAATTACAGGCAAAGTTTTGTTCAGATTTCCATAATTGTAATCATGTGAGCTAATTGTGTGTATTCAGTCAGTTACATGCCGTGTACTTTGCATATTACGTCGTTTATGAATATTTCCTTATGTCTGTTCCTATCTTTTGTTCTCCCCACTCTCAGTGCATACCTGCAATTTGCCTCCTCTCAGCGGTTATCAAGCACTTTAGTAATTGATATATTTTCCTTAACTTGGTCTCTGACTTTAAGGGAGCAACATACACTGAGGGTGTTTGAGAACAGGGTGTTGAGGAGAATATTTGGACCGAAGAGACATCACGTGACAGGAGGTTGGAAAAAACTGCACAATGAGGAGCTTCATAACTTGTACTCTTTTCCAAGTATAATTAGAATCATCAAGTCAAGGAGGATGAGGTGGGCAGTGCATGTAGCACGAATGAGGGAGATTAGGAATGCATATGTGATATTCATTGGAAACCCAGAAGGAAAGAGACCACTGGAAAGTCCAAGGTGTAGGTGGGTGAACAATATAAAATGGATCTTAGAGAGATAGGTTGGGATGGTATGGATTGGATTTATCTGTCTCCGAACTGGGACCCGTGTAGAGCTCTTGTGAACAGGGTAATGAACTTTCGGGTCCCATAAAATGCTGGGAAATTCTTGAGTAGCTGAAGATTTGGCTTCTCCTCAAGAAGGGCTCACCTCCATGAGTAAGCAAGTAAGTAACTCATATAAAGGGACGTTAATCTACGAAGCCGAATCTGAGATCATGTGTTGTATCAGTTTCGAACCAAATCTAGATCTGCAAGTACTTTCGTCTTTTCGAATGTGATACTGGAGAGACTTCGGCGTTCCCGTTATGTCGTGGGTTAAGGAGAGGATTTCAGCAATCTTATTAGCGTAGCGAAAAAGGAAATATATTCAGAGTCTCTATTAAAATTTAGCGATACATAAGAATTTTAATATCCAACATCTGAGCCACAACATTTTTCCTTGCTTTACATAAACTTTGTCTGTATAATAGATTTGTTTCTTTTCAAAATTATTTTCAACTTTTGTTTTTTCGCTAATGATTATTCATGCTTTACTCTTCAAGTTGGAGTAGCGTTGCTAAGTCAAGACATTTGAAAGGAGCAAGTTCTTTTGAGCTGTATCTAGTCACGACCTTTCTGTTAACAAATCCTCCAAAAAAATTCTAAAGGATTCTGACGATGGTGGATGACACACAGAATTACTTGGTTTTTGGACTTTTCCCATCGTCCGGATTTATAGGTAATGGAAGTCATGACGTTTCAGAAAATGGATCTATTTCCGTCTTCAGGTGAGAAAGGAAGACACCTACTCAGTTGGACCCCTTAGAAAGAGCTAATCTCAATCACTGGACGATGATGGATTGATGAATGATTGAGATTAGCTCTTTCTAAGGGGTCCAACTGAGTAGGTGTCTTCCTTTCTCACCTGAAGACAGAAACAGATCCATTTTCTGAAACGTCATGTCTTCTATTACCTAGAAATCCGGACGATGGAGAAAGGCCAAAAACCAGTAACACTGTAAACTAGATCTGATATCGCTGCAGGATTTACGGCAGTGGAAACCGTGTGTACTTGTATTCAAGAAGTGCTCTGTTTGAATCTCGTCTTAGGTACCAAATATTCTGATCATTTCTTCGAGATTTCCTTCTCTTCATTTATTCAAATGGCAGGATATCACGTCTAACTTATCTCGACCACCTTTCCACATTCTTACGTGACCGTCCTTTGCGACTATTTTTCCATTATATTCAACGCTAAGTAATTTCTGCAGTTTAAGTAATGCTGGTATGTAACACAAGACTCAGTAATTCAGTCCCTGTATATATTGTCACGTGTCCAGGTATACGTGACACATAATTACTGGGTTTCAGCTTTGGGCGAAGCTGTTTATTTGAGAATTACGCCAGGCGGAACTACAGACAGTTATCGCACACAATAATTGTAACATTTCATAACTGCGAACGATGATCACACTCTAATATTCCTTGTAACTACTCCACACGAAAGCTTCTGTCGGTGTTCCTCTTGCTTCTCTCGCTGATCACTGATCTGATCTCCCGTATCGACGTCTTCCTGTCGAATCTCTTCGAACAGTCTTCACTGCTCCTTATATATGCTCGGCACGGACCACCCACAGAAAACACATCGCTGCTCAGCAACGGATGTAATGTATTTTTGTCAGGCGTGTCCATCCATGCATTGCCTATCAGTGGACGCCCTATTTTTATGCATTCGTTGCTGTAATATGTGTTTACCAGTCTGTTACCTAGCACCGGACGCCCTTCTATTGTTGGATGTTCGTTTGTTGGAACATGTTTACGTATTCGTCTCCTAGAAACGCCCAATCTATCACAATACTGTGGCTGCCTGACCTCAATTCAATTCATAAGAGTTTCGTTTTGGCTTTTGCAAAGTCATAATAGAGATGATACATATTTAGGCAGGATCCTAAGTTCTGTTGAGTCTAGAGATGCGTTTCTTTAATAGACGATGCTGCGTATTGAATTAACCGGTCATAAACAATGTGATACTAGTAGTTCACATTCCACAATTCTTCTGCAAGGATTATGGAAACGGTTGGATTTGTTTGCATAACAAATCGTAAGGAAGTTGTGGTTTCTTGAATAAATTACTAAATCAGCATCCCCTTGCTGAAACTACGGAAAAATAAGAAAGGACATGAAAGTTTCCTGTCTCCTTTAGAATATGCAGCCGCAATTTCTCTTTCGATATAGCTACAAGACTGAGGGCTAAATGGCCCAGTTATTTTGCATGTAAACACAAAAGCTCTTAGTCACTTCCTCAGCTTCCAGACAGAATCTGGGGCCCACCCAACATTTCCATCCAAAACTTATCTGGAACCCATCCACGAGGATAAAAGACCCGGGTTCGAAACGCTCCACTCACCTCCATCTAACACCGAGGATATGAATTCATTGAACTGTGCCTCAGTTTCTCCTAATTTATTCATGGCGTGTACTTAATTAAACACGGGGACAATTTCACCGTTCCCTTCACTTTCACCTTTTTAATCTATAGCTCTGCAGAGCCCGAAACGTGTTCAGTCATAAAGTTAATTTATTCTGTTGTACCAGATAAACATCTCAACCCTTATATAACTCGTCAAACTGGAGGTAACGCCGAAGACTTACATGCGGGAGTTGATAGTTTCGAATATTTATTGGTACAGCGGACACCATGAATGAGGTTTTTCGTGGTTGTCCTTATTCCCTTCAGGCGAACTCAGGGATAGTATGTGAACAGGTCATGGTTGCCTAATTCTTCCCAGTGCTTGGGTTGTATATCGTGACCCGTGATACTTGTGATCACCGGAGATAGGAACTAGCTCTATTGATTGAGCCCAGCTGAATAGGCTTTTTACCTGAGGACAGATGCAGAGTCCAGTCTCCGACACGTCCTTTTAAATAACAATTTTTTTCAGTAAGCGCGAAAAGAAACTCAATCCTTGTAACGTTGCAAGAAACTATTCGTTCTGTAAATCAAACTTATAAATGAGAAGAGATCTGGTTCTTATATTTCCGTATTTGGACACCCAGGGATCCGCACAGAACAATGGCAATATCTTTAATTCAATCTGTGTGGGGTGTAAATATACTCGTAGCGGCTAGATACGTTAACCTCGAAATAAACAACGAAACTACGTCCCCTGCTGGGCAACAGATTCTTAATAATCAAATATACGCAGCCGTTAGTGAGTAACGACTTCGCAAGCAAACAGGTTCCCATGGCAACGAGTCCGCGCGCAACAATAGAGGAACTGTTGGAACGGTGTCTTCTACCCCAACCTTGTCGAGATATTATAAGAAGGATAAATGAAGGAAGACTTAAGAGTGAGTTTAAGGGTGTCTGTAAAGAGAAGACTTAGTAGAATTGTGGGATATTCACCGGACAATAACGAAGTGAGCGCGGAAGCTGACGAACCTCAACGCTTAGTAGCCGTTATCAGAGAATGACTGGTGAAGACACAGCAAACTGAAGAGACTTAGCGTGTGCTGTATTAATCAGTAAATTGTGGAGATCAGATATGGTGCTATAATTAAGTGTAGTTACGAGTCGTGTTTTAAAGGGGTCAATAAATCCAATCGCCAATCGAAACCCCGTCTATAGTCACAATCATACCCATGGTAATATCAATAAAATAACATGAGATCTGAGGTTGTTATGGCAGCGACTATGAAAATTACTATCTTCTGGGATGTAATGATAGGTACGCACTGTGGCAGAATTTTACTGACTTCCTTACTCTAAAATCCTAGCCCGGTTACTCGTCTCTCTGTAATTACACGTCCATCACATGTTTACTCGCCCTGTTTACACTTATACCATGAAGATGGATGTAGTGATTTATTTCGAAACATTGGTGAACTTCTACCACATTCCTCGGTGCCATATTTCTTTAAGCCCTCTCGTCATTCACTGATTTGCTGGTTGGATTGTCTGAAGTCACTGAAGGCAATGACCTGTGTCAACAAATCAGTGTTGTGGTGGTCAGTTCCATGGGATGAGTACAAACAAGAGTGTTTGCTTTTTATTACGAGGCTAGTGTCCCGATAGATACGTCTATTCTACGTGAGATATCTCAGGCTTTAAGTTACGGACGTAGTGAAACTGAACTGAATTATTTGCAGCATAGCTAAATTTCTTGGTTGGTAGCCACAGGTGTTTCTAAACTGCAATAAATGTCACCTAGAAAATGAAGCAATAATTCAATCAGATAAATTTATGAAGAGTCGTTTACAGGGACTGTAAAGTGATTAAGAAATTTTGTATTAAATTTGTTATCTTATTGTGTATTCATTGAAGGGAGAACTCCTACTTGCCTTCGCTAAGTTTGTTTTTGATTATGCTAATAAAGATCATGGGTTGTATACAGCGCAGTTCATTATAATGAAGCCATACATAGGGACAGTTATTGTTCCTAGAGGTCTTAATGCTCTGTTTCCATTCCTCTTTCCTTATTCTCTTTGCTTATAGGCACAATTGTAACTCGCTTGTGCAGCGGGTACGCTGAAACACTGAAGTTCTTATTTGAAGATTAGGATTTGTAACCATTCGGCTATAACAAATCAAAACCTGATTCAGGAGGAAATTAATAGGAGATTGAACTCGGGTAATGCTTGCTACCATTCATTCTAGAACATTTTGTCTTCTCTTCTGTTGTACAAAAGTATAAAAATTAAAATATATAAAATTATAATTTTGCTTTGGTTCTGTATGGTTGTGAAACTTGGTTTCTGATATTAAGGGAGGTATATAGACTGAGGGTGTTTCAGAACAGGGTGTTGAGGAGAATATTTGGACCGAAGAAATATAGAGTGACAGGAGGTTGGAGAAAACTACATAATGAGAAGCTTCATAACTTGTACTCTTCTCCAAGTATAATTAGAATGATCAAGTCAAGGAGGATGAGGTTGGCAGGTCATGTAGCACGAATGGGGGAGAAGAGGAATGCGTGTAGGATATTGGTGGGAAAGCCAGAAGGAAAGAGACCACTGGGAAGACAGGTGGGTGGACAATATTAAAATGGATCTTAGCGGGATAGGACGGGATGGTATGGATTGGATAGATCTGGCTCAGGATAGGGACCAGTGGAAGGCTCTTGTGAACACGGTAATGAACCTTCGGTTTATATAGAACGCTGGGAAATTCTTGGATACCTGCAGAATTTGCGGCTCCTCAAGAAGGGCTCAGCTCCATGAGTGAACGACATATTGGGACAAGCCTAATTAAATTAAGAGGTATGCATGAAGGAAAGGACAAAAATAGTCACTTGAAATAAAATCTTTCCGTTTAATGAGGTATGAAGATTTTCACTTTTCTGGAATAGATTTTCGACTCTTTAACGCCTCTATATACTCCATCCAGTCAAGATTGGTGGATCTGTATCTCAAATCGCGCATACTTCTTCATGGNTTAATTCTCTTAGTGTGGGGTGGAGTCCAACTACATCCACTCGGCACGGCGGCCACTGATTGGCCTATTGTAACCTGTCCCGGGTGATTATGATTATGGAGAATTCGGCGGAATGAAGATTGGTAGGGGGAAACCGAAGTACTCGGAGAAAACCCGCCCCAGCGCCACTTTGTCCACCACAAATC
>NW_019729898.1:101674-149383 GCF_002891405.2 Cryptotermes secundus | reverse complement strand
GATATATACTGCAACATTTATTGGGAGCAGTGTTCGAAGTCTGCTTCAAACTACTGTCCAGACATTAACCCGGAAGTTTTGAGTAAAACCACAGAAACTTTTAATAAGGCTATCTGATGTAATGATGTGTAAAATTAAAGCTGTCTCTATACTTAATTTGTACCGCACCGCACCATCAAGACATATATATATATATATAAGCGTGGAGTTATAGCTCCAGCCTACTTGACTTCTGCACTAGATGTTGGCCAGCGGTCAGCTTTACGTTCGGCGAAACATCTTCTTGAAGCCATTGTGTAGGAGGTTGGGTTAACCACAGAGCCCGGTTTGAATGCTGTGGAATAGAGAAAATCTTTTGTCCCTGACGGTAATCATTATCCGACAGTCCAGCCTATAGACCGGTGTTACACCCATCGAGCTATCTCGACTAATCTCGAAAGGGGGGGTACCCCGTGAATCAAGTCAGAATATATCGAATTGTTCGATGTTTCTGTCTTGCATGAAGTTAAAACCACTTTTTATATCTCATAGGAAAATTTGTTCTTGTGGTACGACGTCGGCAAGGTCTAAACTTTCTCCCTGAGGCACGCTACAAGGACTTCTGGTTCTGTTCTCAGCTGCTCTCGAGTAGGTGAAGGACAGCAAAACGCATTGCAGACGTTTCTGTGTACAAACTTAGACAAAGAAGGTGCACCTTTTTGTTGGTCCACGAACAACACATGTGATTAATGGCAGCTGCTTTGACGAAGTTCCTGAACAAACAGAGTGGGCTGTAAGGAATGCCTTTGTAACGGTAGTCAATAACATGTTTCGGTGAAATAAATTGCTGGAGTACGTGCAGGTGGCTAAAATGACGCTTGAAGACTGCAAGTTTATGCAGTAAAACACACGTGTGTTGTACGTAAGTTACTGGATACTTTATTAACGCAAACCAATGAAAAGAAAAACATTTATTTGAGGGTGAAATTACTATATATTGTGACACGACACCTGAAAGCCCGAATAGTGAAGTCAGAGAAGAAGACCATTGCTAGGCAACGGCTTGTTACAATACGTTTCTGGGACGACGAGCTGGAACAGGCCATTGGAAAGCAAGGACTAGCTAAACACTGTGTTTCCGTAATAACGGCGTGTTGAAACACGCTTTCATGACAACGGCAAATAACAGAGGAATTAACTATTTTACCTGGACTTTCTATTTCCGATCCTCATGAAGTCAGCTCAAGCCGAGATAGGGAATCCAGATGTAGAGGGTTCGAGAGAGAGAGAGAGTTCCAGAGGACTGAGGACTGAGGACTGAGGATGAACTATACGTTGAAGAATTCATTTTGTGCGTTATATTTGCAGTACAACTTACGAGTATCAAATAAATCGATTCACCAGTCCAAGCCCCGTCTACAAGTCACTAATAAACGCGATAATATATATATATATATATGCCTGTAAATATGTCCGTCGATCATAAAAATTTTATCCTTTTCGTAAATAACAGAGAGACTCAAATTGTCGAAACTTGGAGCAAAATAAAATTTTAATAAACTACTGACAGTTTGTGTCTCTCAGTTATTTATTAAAAATATAAAATTATTTTGATAGACGGACATACTTATATAGTAGTTACATACACAACACGGTCCAAAGAATATGACTGAAAGTACGTTCCTCTGACTTCTTAGTTTCAGTGTTTATTTTTTCTAAAACATTTTGTTTTTGTGTATTTCCGCTCTGGTATATAATTTATATTCAGTGTTTCCTAAATTATCTCTTCTAGTGTTACTACAAGATGGCTCAGTCAGTAACGTTTCTGGCATATTTTTGAAGTATCCGGCTCTAGTCACAGCCGGAGCACAGAAAATTCTGATATTTTTCTTGTTTCGTCAGTCTTCGATCCATCAGTTTTCAATCCAATCAAGCACTAATTCATTATCCGAAGGTCATATATTTGTTGCTTTTGTTCTTGTATTTCGGTTGTCTCTGTTTTCAGTCTCGACCTTGAAACCTCGAATATCTTGTACAATGCCTCTAGGCATAGCGGCTCTGCTTCAAACTAAAAATTGTCTGTTTCCGTGAAACTTTTCTGTCACCATCCATAGACATCTTACACTTTAGCACTACATAGTCTACACAGTTGAACAAACATCGTTATATAAACAAACGTCTACAACCCGCTTAGGTTGATGAGCACTATTGAAATATGTAAAAGTTATCCCTGTACTTAACTAATTAAGAATAACACCATGAAGACGTATGGGGGAGTGGATGTATAGACCCACATATTCTTCACCTCGACACTAGGTGGAGGTAAGTTTTCAGTTTCACGCTCCAGCCGTTTTATTTCCGAGAAAACAGCCCCAATTAGCTATCAGGTAGGAGGCTTTGTGGTCCCAGAACCGATTTCGACGCTATGGAGACTAGCAAAAGTTAAGCCTGCCGGGACTCGCTCTCCAGCCCAGTGGGTCACAAAGCCAGCAGCCAGTTGCTATTCCGACTGCATTATCCCGGCTCGATAGACGTATGTATTATATTAGATGTATATATTATGATATTCGATACTATTATCTGTGGTTTCTTACGCGTATTTCTTGCTTCTCACTCTCTGACTCACGCACTGTCCGATATTGCAGCTCCCTGTTCCATCTCCTTTGTGCTTCAATTGAACCGTCCTGTAGCGTGGAATAATGATGAGGCCCCGTGTTTCTATAGCAACCCTGTGTCCTGGCGCGACAGGATTCCAACCAATTACACTACCCAGCCAACCAACAAGACCCTAGATTCTAGTTACACCCCGTCGCAAAACAGATTCATTTCATGACAGCTTTCGTTTTGCAAGTCTGAACACAACATCGCCATAACGTCTGTTCAGCAACCCTGTCTTCAGGATTTCAACTGCAGTTCAGACGAATTAGAAAGTAGGCACAAATAGTAACACGCTCACTTATGACGGTTCCTATCTTCTGCGATATAACGCAGTGTAGCCCGTTGAAAGTCAATGGAAATTTCAAAAGATTATATCGCCTTTGGAAAGTCCGTTGACTTTCAACGGGCTACTTAATGTTATATCCTAGAAGACAGAGTCTTCATAACCACCGCTGAGAGAACCTCAAACCCTACACTATAGCTTACATTCGGAAGGTGATTGGTTCAAAACTTGACCTGGACACAGACAACTGTTACTGAGGGTTTTCCACGTTTCCTTCAGTCCCTACAGGTAAATTTCGGGTTTGTACCTTAAATCAGGCAACTACAACTTCCTCCCATATCTTTAAATTTCATTAATAACTGCCAGTTTATTATTCGACGTTATATTAGCACAATCGATATCAGCTGCATTGAATAAACTTCAAATAAGCGAATACAAATAGAACTGTATCAGACGGAGTTTGACTGACTGTATGTCATATACACAGTTTATTGAGTTGCATAGAATTGGAACAGAAATATTGTTCGAATTCAGAATACTCCAGATATTTCTCCTGGAATAAAATGAATTTAGTGGAAGTGCAGAGCTACTGTCTTGTTCTTCATACATTGAATTGTCCTAAAATTATTATTTGTTAATTTTTGAGGTTCCTGACGGAACTATGTCGGATTAACAGGTTAGAGCGTGGAATAAAATGGGAAGTTTATCACAAAAGTTAAGAGGATAGAAGGAGTCTGTCTTAGTTTATTTAAAATTGCTATACCTGTATTATACTGAATNTGAATTGTCCTAAAATTATTATTTGTTAATTTTTGAGGTTCCTGACCGAACTATGTCACAAAAGTTAAGAGGATAGAAGGAGCCTGTCTTAGTTTATTTAAAATTGCTATACCTGGATTACACTGAACGCCTCTGTGGTCTAGTGGTCAGCGTTCCTGGCTACAGATCCTGAGGTCCTGTTTCAATTCCCGGGGCTACCAGTGGGTCAGGAACGGGGTCCACTTAGCCTCGTGATTATAATTGAGGAGCTATTTCAAGGAAATAGCGGCTCCGGTTTAGAAAACCGAAATTAACGGCCGTGGGGATTCGTCGCACTGACCACGTGACACCCCTCTCTCCGCGAAAGTTGGCACTAATCTTCGCCGACAAGCGGCGGTCGCTCGGTCGGTATAGTTCGCTTGCGGACTGAAATCACGGAGTTCTTTTTTTAATACCTGGATTAGACTGCACAACACATTTGCAATATAATAACTGTTAAAAATTCCTTGGAAAACTGGCAAAGTTAAAATATTTGGGAAAAGTAATAGCAAATAAAATTACATTCATGAATTTGTTAAATTCGTGAGATTAAATTCAGAAAATACTTGCTGTCAATCAGGTCAGAATTTTGTAGCTCCTGTCCCATGTGTAAAAACCCAAGACTGAGATATAAAAACTGTAATTTTATTGGTTTTGTATTGGTGTGAAATTTGGTTTCTCAAATTAAAGGAAAGCAACGGCATTAAGGTGACTGACAACAGAGTTCGTGGCTTCTCAAGAAAGGCCCAGCTCCACAGAATGAATTCGTTAGGCAACAATGTTCTGAGATGACCATTTATAACAAAGCAAAGGGGCATAAGAGGAGCATGGACAAAATTTTGTAGGCCCTATTCAGGAGCTTCGTTATTGGTGTTCTTGAATACGTTTTTATTGAGGTCTATGAAATCAGAAGGTTAAATTGCAGGACGTTTCATAGGACAAGGGGCTCAAATGTAACAGACTTTAACCTTTTAAAGCCTAATGGTTAATATATGCACGACCTGGTTTAACATAGTAGAATTCTGCATTCTGCCCACACAGTGTGTTTGTATGTTTAATATGGTTCTCACAATAAGCATCGAATGTTTTCCTAAACAGCATTAACCGGTTGGTCCTTGTAGTGGTGACATAATTGTTTCCTGTGAGGTACGAACTGAATTTTTATATTTAGTTTGGAAAAAATTCGGTCTTTAAAGATTAAGCAGGAGAAGCTGATTGAACTGTATTAACTGGGTCATTTGGATATACTTCTTTTTACAGTGACTCTTCCAGCCTACAAATTTTAGAATATCTTATTTATATTTATGTTTAGAATCCCTTAGTCGGGGGTGGAGTCAAACTGGGTCCACTCGGCACGGCGGCCGCTGATTGGCCTATTGTAGCCTGCCCCGAGTGATTATGATGATGGTGAATTTGGTGGAATTAAGATTGGCAGGGGAAACCGAAGTACTCGGGGAAAACTCGCTCCAGCGCCACTTTGTTCACCACAAATCCCAGTTGTCAGATCCGGGATCGAACCCGGGCCGCCGCCGTGGGAAGCCAGCTACTAACCGCTTGAGCTATGGCGCGGTCTAGGCTTAGAATCTTTCATTCTTTTCCTTTAACCACTGTGAATAAGGGGCAGGTTCTCCCTTAGAGTTCTTCAGGATCCCTCACTTAGATACATCGTCCTTGGGTTTTCTGAATCTATGAGCATCATGAGCATATTTAATTATGCTGTACTACACTGGGACTCTGTATTGTTGTCCGTCCTTATCTCCGGTCATCAGGTACAGTATTTGGTCTTCATAATGGAGATGTAGAGCCGGTCACGGTAGCCGAGCGGACTAAGGCATGTACTGTCTTCGCTCGCTCGGAAGCCGGGATCGTGTGTTCGAATCCCACTCAAGGCATAGATGTTTAGTTTGTGTGTGCGCGTTTTTCTGTGTTTGTGTACAGGTAGAGGCCTTGCGACGAGCTGATCACCCGCCCAAGGAGTCCTACCGAATGTGTAAGATTTAGAAGAACCGAAGTGAACGGATAAGTTCATGGAGGTAGGCCTAGGCCAACTGGGGCTCTAGTGCCAAGGGGGAAAAAAATGGAGATGCAGTGTGTAGAATCAAGATGTTAAGGTGTTACTAGTTTACTGTGTGTTATAATAAATTACTGTGATCAATAAGCCTATCTTATATCTACAAAACATGCATAAAAATATTTGATAGAAACATATTTATGCCGAAACGAGAAATAAATTAGATTCCCAAATTTATTTTGTACATTAAAAAATCTTCAGCTTCAGAGTTTTTAGTAGCTGCTTTTATTATTTTCCACTGTTTAAACTTTCATAAAATGTGAACGTCTTTTATCAGAGAAATATACAGTATTGTGCATGTGAATTTCGATGGTAAATAAACAGTTAATTCTAAAAAGCGATTCAGTGACATTCTGTAACAAACTTCGGAATTAATTTCAACTTATGTAATGAAAACTTTATCACGAAATTTTGTCTGTTAAGTGCCGTGATGTAAGGAAGGACTGGAATTGTTTACTTAATAAGGAGATTCACAATTTATGCTCTTCTAGAGTGACTATGTTCATGAAGAAGAAAGAGATTGACGAGACTTATAAGACTCATCACAAACCAGAAGTGTTTTCGTTATGAATGGAAAGTTTGAAGGAGAGAAAATGAGAGGCACATATATGGATCGCAATATGATATCAAACAAACTTGAAATGCGACTGAGGATCGATTTAAGTGGTGTGCTCTTTAACCTAATAATGAAATTTCGGGTTCAATAAAAGTAGGAATTTTCCTACTCTCCGAATTTTTTGTCCGATGCTGGCAGGAGATCATGTATCATTGAGTGAAATGGTTTAAATTATGCACAGAAGTTGGATTATCACTGATATTTGAATGGATATAACTTTGTAAAGTTGAACTCTCAAAGCTTCCTGATATAAATATATCTACATTTAGGCGCGTGCGCCCAAGTTTTGACAGAAATGCAAGTAACTGCAATTCCTCACTTGTTTCAGTTTNATTTGAATGGATATAACTTTGTAAAGTTGAACTCTCAAAGCTTCCTTATATAAATATATCTACATTTAGGCGCGTGCGCCCAAGTTTTGACCTGCAATTCCCAACTTGTCTCAGTTCGAAACACATGTTACTTACTCACACGCTGTGTCAGCGCGTTTAGATGTAAAGTTGCTACAAATTCAAAGTTTTATTGTCGATGAAAAGAAGGCAAAGAAGAGTACGAATGCAGAGCCTTCTTCGTGGATCCTGTTGGACTTAGACAGAACATAGGCCGCGCCGTAGCTCAAGCGGTTAGTCGCAGGCTTCCCACCGCGGCGGCCCGGGTTAGATCCCGGGTCTGGTCAAGTGGGATTTGTGGTGGACAAAGTGGCGTTGGGGCAGGGTTTCTCCGAGTACTTCGGTTTCCCCTGCCAATCTTCATTCCACCAATTGCTCCACAATCACCCTCACCTATCATCTGGGGCTGGTACAATAGGCCAGAAGTGGCCGCAGTACAAGGGACTTAGTCCCACCCCACTAGCAATAAAAGAAAAAAGACAGAACATACCCACAACACACAGACTGAGGGGTCGGATTTCGAGTCCCGAAAGGGTCAAGAATTTTCTTTTCTTCAATCGTCCAGACCAGCTTGGGGTCCACCCAACGTCCTCTCCAAAGGGTAACGGGAGGGCTCTTTCCCTTGGGGTAAAGCGGCCTGGGCGTGAAGCTGACCAGTCACCTCCAGCCAGTGCCGAGGTCAAGAAAACGTGAATCTATATATCTACTTTCCCCATACACCTTCATGACGTCGTGTTTGATTCATTGAGCACAGGGACAACTTTACCTATATATATAAGCGTACAGGCACAAGGTTTGCAATTTTGTTGTTTTGTATATATACTGCAGCCATAATTATTATTAGTTATGGATACGACCTTCAGTCAGTATTGAGGGGTACCTGTGCATCAATCGGTATTGCAGTCTCGGTCTGGCTGAAAACGAAGTTCCACTTCTGACAACCTTCATATTCAGTAAAATCGTTATTTAATGCACTAGAATGGATGAATAGTTAGATTATCTGTGTATACTGTATGTAGAAATTTGAACTCTTTCTTGGGAACCTTCCGTCCATTCCTTGCATTTCAGATCATTCTCAAAGTATGGGACTGCTTGTTAATATAAGAGGAGGTTGCAGAATCCGGCGGGACTGGTTGCACTGGCGAGAGGCAGCAGTGGTACACGACAAATCCATCCTCTCGTCAGATAGTATATTAAATAAACTATGACCGCAAATGTTCGGTTTATAAAGAATAATTGCTTGTCTTGAGTCTCAAGGGGTTAATTGCCAAGACGAACTGTTTGACGGTAGGTTGCCAGTCGTAAAGCAACTTTGATCTCTGGTCAAATCAGACTGAGAATTGAAGGAGTGTAAAGGAGCACAACGGAGTTAAACGGAATAGTTCAAAATAGTTCCCGTGAAGTATCGAGTCGGAAGAAGATCACTGTGTTAGTGATTTGTGACTGATGTAACCAGTTGTATAAACGTCCAATAAATTCGATCATCAAATCCCAAACCCATCTTATTAGTCACGCAAATCTCGGATACGTGACAATAATTTCATTCCATCAAAATTAACGTCTCACTATGAATGTAATTTATTCCAGAATTTCAAGTTAATGATGTAAATTTCTTTTTTTAATTCTCTTTAGGAATCCAACGGCTTTTATGCTAGGAATGACATAATTTGTATGGACATTTATGTCGCTGTCAGCGGTATTCAGTATTCTCTTTTAATGGTAAAGAGGATGTCTTGTTTATCTCAGAATGGAACTCATCGTAACACGACATTTAAACTGTATTTAGATTGGAGCATGCGCAAACTGCTGTACATCTTTTGCACTATGCAAAACTGTCACGTTCAATAAGTGTTATCGTTACAGGCGACGCACGTGAATATGTCTCATATGCAATTTCCTTCTCCGCATGTCATGAGATTTACTGATATATTGTTTTCAAATTTGCAAAACTGTACGTAATATTTATTACTGTCTACAAACTAAACTAATCAAAATGTAAGAAGAATGGGAAGAAATACCCCTTCCCCCCCTCCTTCCCTATTTTGAACAACTCTTTGCACTTTGCATTTACATGTTTCGGAATTAGTCGCATCCGACGTCAAAATACATATGCAGCAAATATATTATTTTATGCTATTTAGTTAAGTTTTCACCCTAACATAATAATTTCAAATAAAATTGGGAAAATTTAATCATTTTTGTCATACACCAAAGTGTTTGTAGCCGGTCACGGTAGCCGAGCGATTTAAGGCATACACTGTCTTCGCTCGCTCGGAAGCCGGGATCGTAGGTTCGAATCCGACACAAGGCATTGATGTTTTGGTGTGTATTCGCGTTTATTCTGTGTTTGTGTTGTCCTGTGTTTAAGTAGATGCCTTGCGATGAGCTGATCACCCGTCCAATGGGTCCTACCGTCTGTAAAATGATTATGGAACTGAGAAATCAGCCCTATGCTCCAAAGAGGGAGCAAGAGGAGAGGAAAAATGTGTTTGTAGCATGAATTTTTTTTTTAGGAAATCTGTGAAATCGTATTGAATCTTTGCTTTAAGAAGGTAATGTTGAACCAACAGGACTCTAGGTAAAATCATCCATTAATTCTTAATATGAAGCCGTTTGTTGCCTCTGGATACAAAATATAAATACGGAGGAAAAGATGCGATCTCCTTTCTATGCGTCAGTCGCATGTTCTCCTAAATGCAATTCTCAGTACTCTGGCTATGACGCAGTCTACTTATGGGAGTGGCATCACCGTAGGAACAGTGAAACTATCATAGCTGAGAAAATTATTCTGCTGCAAAAAAATTATTAGTTCTTTTTTTTTTTGTGTGTCGACCTTGTCACTTTTGGTAAGGGGGTTTCTACATGAATTAAGTTAGAAATGATATTACAATACACACAATATTTTGTTTGAAGTTCAGGCTAGTATGGAACTCTATTAGCTGCAGCTGATAAATTACATTTTCAGTTTTGCTTGATTCCCCTTTCGTGTGGTGCAATGATAACATGTTATTAGCAGTAATATCAATAATATTTTTATTGTCACGAAGACTTGTACCACAAAAAAGTAATTATATTCAATCATCATTCAAACTGATGACGCTGGTGACATATCCATCAGTCTCCAACAACGATGGATTATTGGAAAATGCAGGGGTCTGTCTGTCCTGTGGCTACTGTTTGATAGATTCAATGCAAAGGACAGCATCAGCAACTACAAATCATATGTAGGATTTTATGCCACATAGATGCTACCAACTTGGAAAATAGCTAATATTACAGAACAGTATTTAGATGAGTAACATCGAACAATGCTAAAAGAAGAATTTCGTTCTATTTCTTATTCTTATCAAAACTTATCTGCAACAAAGGAAAAACACGAGGAAGGAAGCGTAAAAATGGAAGGTGTTTTTTCCTATGTCATTCTGTTCAGTGATGCCGGGCACGGTAGCCGAGCGGTCTAAGGCATGTACTGTCTTCGCTCGCTTGGAAACCGGGATCGTGGGTTCGAATCCCACTCAGGGCATGGATGTTTAGTTTGTGTGTGTGCGTTTTCCTGTGTTTGTGTACAGGGAGAGGCCTTGCAACGAGCTGATCACCCGCCCTAGGAGTCCTACCGAATGTGTAAGATTTAGAAAAACCGAAGTGAACGGAGAAGTTCATGGAGGTAGGCGTAGGCTCACTGGGGCTGTAGTGCCAAGAAAAAGAAAGTGTTGATAATAGAAATAATATACAGGAGTGGAAAGAGTCAAATTAATTTCAATAAAAGCATGTGAGGGATGGAGGCCCGAGTCTTCAGTGGAAATAAAATGGCGTGGGTTGGGGAATCATGTAAAATGGTTGGAAACCATTTGTATATATGATTCTGTAATTCGTCAGTGTGATTTCAGTTCCACTTGTCCCCTGCCGAGCAATCACTGCAGCATTCATTTCGAGGTTCAGAGCATCTGCTTGAACAAAAGACTGTACACGTGCATGAGTTGAGCGCGTTATACAGTGTGTCCGCAAAGTCCCTTAGGGGTTTTGAATGATTGTGGCGCGCAAAAACAAATTGAGCTAGCCACGTACGGTTTTCAGCAGATCATAGTGAAACTCTGGAAGTATTTTACTGACATCAGTAGTCCTCAATGCGCGTTCCCTTGGTAGCACGGAGAATGTCGAGACCGTCCAGACGATTTTCAAGCTCTTGCCATGTTCTGTGGAGCATGTCCGCTGGAATAGCCAAGATCGCATTCTGCAGGTAACCAAGTCCGTTAACTGGTGTCTGTCATGGGGGTCTGCAGGTACGCGTGTTCCTAGACAAGATATTTCCAGGGAGATGGATAGGCAGAGACGGTCCAATGCCTTGCCCTTCACGTTTACCTGATATAACACCATTGGATTCTTTCCTGTGGGTTATGTCAGAAGCAGTGTGTTCCGAACACCCGTTAACGGGTTAGATGAATGCGACGTGTTATTTGAAAGGGCAGGTTACTCTAATGGTGGAGTCAGTTACATATGAAAAGTAATAGGGAGTCATAAGAAGTGTGGTTTCTATAGAGGTTTTCTGTTAATCGTTACTGACACAAGGGGAAGAGTCGATGTTTTATCTTCTCTGGAAATTTGATAATCGAATTGCAAAACTGGATATAGTGACAGGACACTTTTGCACAGATACAGGGAAGCTTACTGAAAAAAAACCACTCTTCACCCGAGCTTTACTGAAAATGCAGTGTGCTTTACTGCCTGTGTTAACACACTCTTCGTAATGCCCTTAAATTGACCTACTTGTCTAATCAGCTAATTCAATGGAACTGAGACCTTCTTGAGGAACGGCCAGTCACTCAGCTACTCAAGAATTCCCAAAATTTGATGGAAGAAGAAGGTTAATTACCGTATTCACAAGAGGCCTCCACTGGTCCCTATCCTAAGCCAGATCAATCCAGTCCACATCTCAGCATAAATTTTTTCTAATATCTATATTAATACGTATTATCCTCCCACCTTGCCTGCTTTTATATTAGATTAATAGGCTACATGCATCTTTAAGGGGCACGTATTAGTGTGGTTTGTTCAGGCACTATGCTACAAGCCGGAAGGTAGCGGGTTCCAGTCCCGATGAGCTGAATTTTTTTTTAATTTACCGAATCTTTGCAGCCGCACTATGTCCCGGGGTCGACTCAGCCTCTAACAGAAATGAGTACCAGGAATCTTCTGGGGGTAAATGTGAGGCCGGCGCGTAAGGCTGACAACCTTACCTCCATCTCTGAGCTGATTGTCTATAGAAAATGTGGGAGCCTCGACCTCTCACAACCCTATGGGCCTCCACGGCCTGTTACAGGGACAGCTTTACTTTACTTACTTACTTACATACAGTAATGTGTTTTGTGTTAATTAGCTCTACAAAGAGGAAGGGTTCTTGTATACAAGAAATGAATATTAACACCTACGATCTACGCATAATTACGAAGAATTGAATTGGAAAATTGAGTCAAACTCGAGTACACCTTTCAGTAGCTAGTCATTTATCTTTTTCGTGGAAATGTGAACAGTCTCGCTGAAGCAGATAGCAAAAGATGTTCGCTACTAACGGCAAGATTAAGCGACTCTGGAGCACCCGCCATTCTTAATGATATGAGCTCACACAGCGGTTTGCTGTAAGCAGTCTCGCCGCTGTATTTTGAAGAAGGTTTAACGTAAACTAACCGAAAATGAAAAGGTAAAATTAAAGTTGCCAATGTATTTATTTAATTAAGCACTATGTCACGAAGACATAAGAAAAAAATTATATATAGCATTACCATTCTTGACCCTTGTACTAGGTGGATATGAGTGATCACCTTCACGTCCCGGCTACCTTAACCCCAGGGAAAGAATCGTATGTAGCTATCGGACAGGAGGCTGTGGGGCCCCAGCTCCGGTCTGAACGCTGTGGAGAACAGAAAAAAGCCTTGCACCTATCAGGAGTCGAAATCCAACCCTCGGCTCTTCAGCACACAACTATTTGCTCTACCAATTGAGCTATTCCGACTTAGACCGAAACTAATGAGAAGAAAATAAGAAAGGCTTCTAGGCTCAGAAGCTCACACTTCCAGGCACTTTTAGTCAACTGGCTGTTAGGGCAGACTGTCTATGGCACACAACATTTATTTGCTTTGACCAGTAATAAATTATTGTTGTGTTAAAGACGTTTTGGTATAAAACTCCATTTGTAATCTAATCTTCAACGTTAACTTTTGTTATGTGCAATAAAAGAAAAAATATGTATGAATTGTGTGTAATTCATTCATTTATTCATCAGTCATCTGNTCTGTTTTTGGAAAGAGACTATCCAGGAAAAGTGATAATGTGGTAGTTTTTCCATTTGCTTTCCACATCGCAGTACAACAGCCGTTCAAACCACTCTGGTCACGCCTGTTGCTATACGAACTTGAACCATCTCGAGCATCATTTGTTCTGTGCTTCAAGTCGCTGCTGATGACGCTGCTTCCGGCATAAGTTTTTTTGTTTTTGGTGTCTCTCTTCATCTGATGCCTATCCTTTGACCTGTCCAGCAAGGGAGGCCCTGCCAGTAGCTACGCTACCGCTGGTATAGCTCTCAGGATCCTTGGCATACTCAAACCCCCTCACCACGATAAGGTGGAGCCACCAACGAGGGGGTCTGTGTGTTATATGATTCGAAATCAGAACGTAATAGAGAACTGCATTAAAACAGTAAAATAAATCCAATTTAAACACAGTTCAACTTCTATAAGACACGCTGTCTGTTTTTTAATTGGTGCTGATGTTCAAGAGGCCGTAGTTTCGAATTTTCAGTTTGTTTAGTTATCTCGGAAACATTAAAACTTACCTAGAATGTATTAAGGATGTAGGAGCAGAACGGGTATTTTGCTTTAAAACTTTTGTTAAAACATTTTTCACTGCAATAAATGTTTACCGAGATCACTCTCAGAAAGACATGTAGATCTTTATGTAAAGTAGTATTAACCTATTTGATTAAAGGAAAATTGAAATAACTTGACACATTTTTGCAGATTTCTGAAATATCAAGTTTCATGAAAATCGATCCGTCTGTCCTCGAGTTGTTCCTAGCGTCAGAAAGGACAGACGGACGGAGGGAACGATATTAATAAACGTCCCATAATGATAGAATGAAGAAAGATTCTAATCAAAACGGATGAAAATCTTTGAAAACAAAATACAAATATGAAAGAAAATAATGTAAATTTATTTTCGTAAATAATAAATCAATATTCTTTATTAAGGAAAAACTATATAACATTTAACGAAATTATTTTTATTAACTTCAACACGAGCATAAAACTTTCTTCTTTTTATCCATTAATTTGATAATTAGATTTTGTGTAATATATTATAATAGAAGTTCACTGAATCGTGGAAGATGACAGATGGTAGTCAGTGAACCCATCACAGCTCTGGAAAGAGAAGCTCTGGGCACAGGCAGCGTACACAGCGCTTGCCTGTGGCGGGACTACGCAGCTCCCGCCTGTCGCTGCCCACACGAAATGAATAAAATATTAGAGCATCAGCTTAATAGGACCTCCCACTTTGATGACGCTGGTCCATGGCTGTCTGAATTAAAATGCCTTTGTCAGATTTATGTTTAGAAAACGCACTATCTGGTACTCTGGAAACATACCATTCTAACTGCGTTAACATAATTTAGTCAGGATGAAACATTAGGCAAAAAGGTAAAGTTGTCCTTATATTTAAATAAGTAAGCAATAAGGAATGAAGGTGTATGTGGGAGTGGTGTATAGACCCACGTTTTCTTGAGCTCGGCAATACTTGGAGGTGAGGGATCAGCTTCACGCCCCTACCGCTTTATCCCCGGGGAAAGAACCCCAGGTATCCATTGAATAAGAGGTTTTGTGGACCCCAGTGCTGATCTGAACGACATGGAGAATTGAAAATTCTTGACCCCATCGGGACTCGAACTCCGACACCTCAGTCATCCAGCCAGTAGTTAATCGCTATACCGACTACGCTATCACGGCTCATGAAACATAATGTATATATTAAATTAATTTCTTGACAAAATAATTTAGTTATATTTAACAAATTAGAAATTCATATTAAGCGGAATCTTTATCACGAATTATGATGGGGCTGGAGGCTGGAGGGAACTACATAAGAAAGAGCCACATAATTTGCAGACTTCACCAAATAATGTCAGAGTGATCAAACCGAGGGCAATGAAATGCGGAGTTCATGCAGTACTCGTGGGAGGCATACGTAATGTACTGCCACGTGATGGGGTTTTGGATTGATGATCGTGTTTATTGGACCCTTTGTTACAGCGTGTGACTACATTTTACAGTTCATTATTACACACACTCTCTAATGTCCACAGTCACATTATTACTAGCCGTTGCTCGGTAACGTCTTCTAACGGCGGAGGTTCCCCTTCCTCTGGATTCCCGAACTATGCCCGGCTTAAGCTACCAGCTTCTCACAGCAGCAGTCCAAAACAACTGAACCTCAGTGGTTCTCTAAGAAGCTGACTAAGTAACTCATTAATAAATTAACTCATTCCATTGATTAAAATAATTTGTCCTTCATTAACTCTCCTGCTTATAAATCAACATATACCGCACAGAGAATACCGTTCCTCTGCTACTGTTTACGGGCCGTTGGCTAGTAACAGCTGCTGTCTAGTTGTTTGTTTCGCGGTCGTTGCCTAGCAACGGGTCTATATAATACAGTATATAAAATCTGTATTTTAAAACACGAAATGAATAGTTCTTTTGGGGGTCATAGACGTAGATGTTTGAATGTATAAATTGGTTAGGAAGTTATGAACTGGATTAATTTGGCTTTTACTAGCATGACAATGGCTGAAGATATTATCATTTGTGATGTGACATTGTGTAAATTTGTAGCGTGCTGCATGCTTGCTCAACTTATTCGTCGACCATGAAAATGGAGGCGCTATGTTTTTTTGTCGGTAAACATCGACCACACTACGCTGTCTCATATCCCAGAAGACTGGAGTCTATCTGGTTACGGTTTCAGAATCTCATGCGGTAATGAATATTCAGGTTTCATAGAAGGCAGAGATTTCTGTATCAGAAGAGCAACTGTTAGCTTCTCCGGAGCGTATCCGCCCATGGAGTTCGCAACACGCAGAGGAGTAGCAGAACGTTAGTACATAGCGCTTCTTAAGCTTCATTATTCAGCTAAACAATTCAAGCTTACAAATTATACATTTCATAATTCATAGAAGAACATAGCTTCGAATCTCTTCTAAGTCAACAAGATAGCTGATAAACACTGATTTATCGGTTTGGATTGAATTCAGGGGCCCACACTAGAATTAAGCTCTACAATGAGAAAAGGGGGTGGGCGGTCAGAGTGGCCTCGCGGGTCTAAAACATGAACCGTCTACGCCCGCTAGAATACTGATGTCATGGGTTCGAATCCCACTCAAGGAATGGATGTCTGTGT
This sequence comes from Cryptotermes secundus, assembly GCF_002891405.2. Lineage (NCBI taxonomy): Eukaryota > Metazoa > Arthropoda > Insecta > Blattodea > Kalotermitidae > Cryptotermes > Cryptotermes secundus. Next base: position 133,145 of record NW_019729898.1, on the reverse strand, counting down.
TCGTTTATTTTGCGTTTGTTTTTCTTCTCGCCTGCTATCAAAAAACATAAAAATTAGAATATACAAAACTATAATTTTGCCTGTGGTTCTGTATGGGTGTGAAACTTGGTCTCTGACATTAAGGGAGNTGTATAGGATATTGGTGGGAAAGCCAGAAGGAAAGAGACCACAGGGAAGACCAAGGCGTACGTGGGTGGACAATATTAGAATGGATCTTAGAGAGACAGGATGGGATGGTATGGATTGGATAGATCTGGCACAGGATAGGGACCAGTGGTTCCTTCGGGTTCCATAAAACGCTGGGAAATTCTTAAGTAGCTGCAGAATTGGCGGCTCCTCCTGAAGGGCTCAGCTCCATGAGTAAGTAAGTAAGTTCTGTGTGTAGGTAGCGGTCTTGCGACAGGCTGATCCCCCGTCCAAAGGGTCCTACTGTCTGTGTATAGGATTGAGGAACTGAAAACGCGGCCAAGGTCCAAAAAGCTGTAGAACCATAGACAGAGGGAGTGATGAGGTGGCAATTGAGGTCAATTGGCTGACAATTTCCCCAAGCGAGGACAACGTAGCTCCCGGCACGACTGCCTGTTACTTTCAGCTGAAGGCGTGCATGAAAGGGGAAGCATGCCACAAACAGACAACAGTCATAATCCATAGGAAGCAAAGGTAAATGTTCCTTTGCCTAATTTTGCATCACATCATGAATACGTAAGAAAATGGAATTGTAAATCTACTCCTTCTTAACGTCGGCTGTAGATGAAATCGAAAATTCAGTTTCAATATTCCAAGAAAATTCCAATTCCAAATAAAATTATAGGCAAATATCCCCGTGCCTAATTACGAATCATGCCATGAAGACGTAGGGGATGGAGATAAAGCTACACATATTCTTGACGTCAGAATTAGATGGATGAAATATTTCAGTCTTACTCTCTGGTCACTTCCCCTTCCGGGAACCATGTTCAAAGTGACTTACTTACTTACTTACTTACGGAGCTTAGCCAAATCTGCAGCTACTTAAGAATTTCACAGCATTTTATGGAACCCGAAGGTTCATTGCCGTGTTCATAAGAGCCCTCCACTTGTCCCTATCCTGAGGCAGATCAATCCAATTCATACCAGCCCATCCCATCTCTCTAAGAGCCATTTTAATATTGCCTACCCACCTACGCCTTGGTCTTCTCAGTGGTCTCTTTCCTTCTGGCTTTCCCACCAACATCCTCTATGCATTCATCTCCTCCCCCATTCGTGCTACATGCCCTGCCCACCTCATCCTCCTTGACTTGGTCATTCTAATTATACTTGGAGAAGAGTACAGGTTATGGAGCTCCTCATTATGCAGTTTTTTTTCAAAATCCTGTCACTTCATTTAGGTGGGTCCCTTGTCACCATGGCATCGCTCGTCCTCAGGTTGCGGATGGAGAGTAGCTGCGCATATGTTGAATAAGCAGTAGCGGACAGCCGACAAGGGGTGATCCTCCAGCTTGGGGTTTGGGCGTGGGTCTAACAACTCCTCACCGTAAAAAATAAACTTGTTACGAAAATTCTCAAGAAGCCTCGGACCTGGACGGATTCCGTGGATAAACGACCTAAGCTAATAAAAATGTTCAAAGCGACATTGGCCTTACATGTAACTGCGCACCACGGCATGACAATGAAGGGGAGTGGAGACTCAGCTACGGCTTTAGGTGGTCGGTTGTCACATTTACGGCCCCGTCAATTTACCCCACGAAAAGCTTATTCCAAGTAGTGAGGACAAAATATTTTGAAATAACAATAATTTTAAGTACGAGTAGATTTTAATTACCACCATACAATATTCTTCATTGAAACTGAAGAAAATTTCTGAAGTGTAAATTGTAATATGTCACGCTTTCTAAATACTTAATTAACAAATAATCAAGGACATATTTTTATTTAATTTGATTTACATAAATTAGTCTAAATAACGTTTTTCACTTTTACACACAAACAATCAATGTTGTGAAGAATATAACATTTCTAATTGAAATTTAGTCGCATGAAACTATAAATAATCCACCATAATTATTCCGTATACGTGCTATATATACGTATATTATAGAAATATATTTGGTTCCTTAATCCAGAACAAAAATACAAGTTTTTATTACTAAAAGCGTGGTATTTTATATCAATTATGCAGTGGTTTTTGCCCATCTCAGCTTTCGGTTGATTCATACAGACACGGTGAGATTAAAGGTTCGGCCACACAGAGCGCTACGCTATGTTCGCTACGTACGCTGCTTACGCTGAGTACACTCTGCGACGCAGTTAACATAGGGAACACAGCGTACGTAGCGTACGGGAGTCTCTGTGGCCAGTCACATTGGCAATAAAGGGAGATATTTTTCTGTTCGTATAGCGAACATAGCGTACGTAGCGTGCGTCGCGTACGTAGCGCTCTGTGTGGCCGAAACTTTAGGTGACAGGTTTTATATTCCATGCATTTTTTGTGACTATTCATAAAATTTGTATGGGTTTCCCCAAGAAGAAAGGAGGCATTCTCTTGCCTTTGCATTATTTATCCGATGTACGTATACCTGCTTATTGTGTATACCAGTCACGGTTTCATTACCAGTAAAATAAATTGCATTGTTCCATGCCGTAAGACCACTACATAAACTGAATTTATCACTTTCAAACCTTGTATTCTTCTCTTTATGTAAATTTGTTTTCAGCAGAATTTGATTCATTTACGGCGCTCCATTGAAGTCTGCGAAGTTAGGTGTGGCCCTGTTCCATGAAATGAATTACGTCGTATTAAATATCATTAGTAATTTTCTGTGAACCTTCAATATATTATAATTTGTAGGCACGATATTTTAATAAGTTTTCTCTTCACCAAATATTATCAGCGTCAACAAATCGAGAAGTGTGATATGGATGAGTCATGTAGCACGCACGGAAAAGTTAAGAATCCATAATAATTTTGGTATGAAAACCTGAAGAGAAGAGGCCACATGGAAGATGTAGCTTTAGATGACAGAATATTATTGAAAGTTATTTGAAAATAAGTACTAAGGGGCGGACTGGATTCATCTGTCTCAAGGAAGGGAGAATTGGCTGGTTCTTAAGAAAGAATTCGACCTTCAGGTTTCAAAAGATGTGGATGACTTTTTGACTGTCTGAGTGACAGTTATTTTCTCAGCAAGGTCACTGATCCGTTGATTTAATTAGAATGAGGCTACTTTCTGACGTTTACTATAATTACTTAAATATTAGGTTAGCTCTTCTTAACTGAGCTGAATGAGCCATAAGGAAGTAAACGCATTTGCATGTCTCTTTTATATGCGTATCAGACACCAAGATCTCTCTCTCTCTCTGTATATATATATATTTTATAAACTCCATCAGCTTTACGAACGAGGGTACGTCAAACCTCGTGTAGGCAACCTTACGGAAGAAAAATCTTATGTGTGTTTGAATTTCCCACTGGCATATAATTATCGGAAATATGTTGAAAATAAAATTTAGTAGCTTTCCAGTGATTACGTAACGATCTGCATCCCTTGACTGACGACTCACACTCGTCCGAATATTAGATGGAGTGTAATTAAAGTAAGTAAATGTATCATAGGCCGTGCCATAGCTCAAGCGGTTAGTCGCTGGTTTCCCACCGCGGGGGGGCCGTGTTCGATCCCGGGACTGGTCAAGTGGGATTTGTGGTGGACAAAGTGACTCTGGGGCGGGTTTTCTCCGAGTACTTCGGTTTCCTTTGCCAATCTTCATTCCACCAAATTCTCCATCAGCATAATCACACGGGGCAGGCTACAATAGGCCAATCAGTGGCCGCCGTGCCTAGTGGACCCATTTAGACTACACCATCGACTAAGAGAAAAATGATCAGCTAGTCCGTTAGTCTGGTCAGGATTGGTGTATGAATATGTATGTTATTTCATAAAATAAATAAATAAATAAATGCATATAAAAGGACAAAGGATTTGTGACTAGATACTTGTGTAATCTGCTTGTATGTGTGTTATGTCGTGCATCATTCTTAAGTACTTTACACAGATTGAAGCTCTACGTTTGAAACGGTGTCAACTAAAGTATAAATATATCACCTAATTTACTATTTAATGAATACATTTTCGACCTAATGGCGTTCATATTCAATAATATCTTCATTTCAGAGTCTTCTTAATGGATTGTTATTTTTAACAGAGGATCACAATAAGAAAAGAACAGATGCCTAATTCTGATGTTGATAATCACAAAAATTTCTGTTTGACAATTCGACAGTCTCTAAGCTACTGTTCCCTTTGGTATATAAGATACAGACTGTTATGGCAGAAATAAATCAGTAAGGTTACTATCTGTGAACTGGGTGACCCGGAGTTCGATTCTCAGCAAGAGGCAAAAATTTGTACTTTCACTATCACTTACAGACTAGCTCTGAGTCTACATGACCCCCTCTTTAGGGAGCAATAGACGCTCTTCCTCGACAGGCAACCGACCGAACCGACAAGCTGATCATTCATTTTTCTCGAATGTCGAGGTTAATGATGATCTATGTGGAGTTCAACACGCACTCCTCCTAAAGTCTTAACAAGGCGGTGATCAGGAACTGACACAGTTATGCCTTAACTTAGAACAGACCCCGAATTATCATAACTATTTAAAGCTGTGAGTTAATACGTTTCACTGAAAGCGAAACCACTTTTATCATACTGATGTTATTTTCTATTCAAACCGAACATAATGTTTAAAAATGTTGTGACCACTTGATAAATACGTGCTATAAGTTTCAATAAATTTAAATTAATGGGAAATGCATTTGATAAAGGTACCGCGTTTACGGCTTGACGTGATGTAACTCTGAAGTTTAGAGAGACAATTCCTTGCCTGCGAGTGGAAATGTGGAAAACGTTGCTATGCACTCGTATTCTCCTGGGCGTGCTGCAAAGGCAACGTTTATGTGTGTGGTCTTCCAGACATCTAAGAATCAAGAATGTACATTTTACAAGTCATGTTGCTACGTAACCAATTTAATTAGTGTTTGTTCCAAATGCATCTTTGTCAGTATAACATTCTTATAGGTACCTGCTGGTGGTATATACCAGTCATTGTTTCATTACTAATAAAATTAAATCTATTGTTCTCTGTTGTAAAACCACTTTAGGGATTGAAGTTTGCATGTTCATAACTTGCGTGTTTCTCTCTACATGAACACGTTTTCAGCAGATTATCCGATCACTCGCCTGGAAGCGTCGGTGTTTCAAGTTAGCCCGAAAGTCGGAGACAAACGAAGTTCGCAGCAATTATTCGGATTTACATAACAGCTCTGTGGAAACAATCGTATTCCTAAACCAGACTGGAGGAAGTATGTTTCCCATGTCAGCTTCATAGAACAATGTGAGACATCTACAGACTCCCTCTATGAACAACTACAGCATTTCTATATGGGACCGTCTCTGTGGTCTAGTGGTCAAAGTTCCTGGTTACAGATCCAGAGGTCTCGGGTTCGATTTCCGGCGTTACCAGATTTTCTGAGAAGTAGTAGGTCTGGAACGGGGTCAACTGAGCATCGTGAGAATAGCTGAGGAGCTATTTCAAGGAAATGGCGGCTCCGGTCTAGAAAACCGAGATTAACGGTCGTGGGGATTCGTTGCACTGAACACGCGACAACCTCTATCCTCTAAAGTTGGCACTAACTTCGCCGACAAGCGGCGGTCGCTAGGTCGGTATAGTTCTCTTGCAGACTCAAGCCATGGAGTGTTTCTTTTAGTTAGGTCAGCAAATAGAAGGTAGCATAGTTTTGTCTCTTGGGATACGATAGTATAACACTATGTAGTCCGGCTAAAAATCAACCGACGTTAAGGACGAACATGTCGCCTATCTTCAGGGTCGACAAATAAGTCAAGCAAGAAGCCATCATGAAGGAGGTAGCATGCAGAGCAAGCAGAGGTCTCTTGCTTGACTTATACGTTGCCCATGAAGATAGAGGCGACATGTTCCTCCGTAATGTCGTTTGAATACTGACGGATTGCACGGCTTGTATCCCAGAAAATGGAACTCTTTATAGCCACTGCTGTGAGAGCCCCAGACCCTTCAGCAGACAGTACAATGTAATGGTGAGAAAACCAAGCAACGTCTGCGTAACAAGTATATATGTGTACTGCGTGTCAGGATGAAAGGTATCAAAAATAAAAAATTACATCTCGGAAACTAATTGTCATACACGTATCCGGCTTGTCATCGGAAAGGAAAACTCTCCGGCTTACGTGCATACGCCGCCACATTTCTGCCACGACGTTAGGAATCACCTGGACAGAGAGATGGCTGGGAGATGGCTCAGTGGAGGTGGACCCATCGCTTGGCCTCCTAGGTCGCCAGATTTAACCCCAATGGATTTTTTCTTGTGATGTTGTATGAAGAACATTGTCTACCAGGTTAAGAACAACGACCTGCAACACCTGAGAGCCCGCAAAAAGAAGGCTGTGGCTACGGTAACACCAAACATGCTTCAAGAAACGTGAAACGAGCTCGAATATTATCTGGATATTTGTCGTGCCACCAAGGGAGCCCACGTTGAAATTTACTGAGAAAGTTATATACTCAGAACAAATTTTAATTTTCCCTTTGTAGTGGTGAAACCCATAAATGTGTATAGTGAAATCTTTTTGAAATATAATGATTTTATTTTGGATACCTTTCATCCTGACATCCTGTATATAAATCAGGGGATGAAGGAATCTGCTTATTAGTTAATTGGTCCACATTCAACTTCAAGGATCACAAATAGAAAACTTCTAAAAATTACAAGATGCTAACATTTTGGTATAATATGATCATAGAATATAAATATCTCAGTAGAATTTAGATGTAATGAAATATCCCAAAAGATGGCATAATTATAATGAATCATATAGGGAAAAGTGATAATTTTATTAACTACATAATATAATTGAATTAGTTTTATGAAGTTTAACGATAAATAAATAGTAGAACGGTAATGGTGACGTCTTTAAAAAATATGTATTCTACGTGTTATAAAAAATTATATAGTTGAATGTAATAAGGTCTGTATTTATTGAAGCGGGGATGGAAAAAGTGTCTGAATGCTTTTCCCGTTATGTTTGTGATAGACTGTATTGCATGTTCTGTCGAAGAACTCATTTCAGGGAGAAATTTACTTGATAATAACTCAAGTATGTCATACTGTATCGGATACATATTGATGTTGCAGGGTACGCGGTAGCGTAGTTGGTTGAGGCACTATGCAATAAGCCGGAAGGTCACGGTTTCAGTTCTCGATGTCATTGGATTTTTTTCAGTCTGTCTAATCCTTTCAGCCTCACTATGGCCCTGGGGTTGACTAAACCTCTAACAGAAATGAGTACCAAGAATATTTCTGAGGGGTTAAATGGCGGCCGGCGCGTAAGGCTGACAACTTCACAGCCTTTTATGAGTCGATTGTCTGGAAAATGTGGGAGCCTCGACATCTCACAAGCCTATGGACCTCCATGGCCTATTACAAGGATAGTTTATTTATTTATATTACTTTTTAGTTAAAATATTGAAGAGGTATTGAATCAGCTACATCATCCAGAGGATTGAATTATTTGTGATAATTAGAACATAAACTTGAATCGCTATGCTTTTGTGATAAATTCTAAGCAGAGGTGAAGATGCAACTTGATTCAGCTTCAAGAATTTCAAGCCCGACTTCACGTAATCCACTTCAAAGGGAACTTTGCCCTCATCATGGTAAACGGATATGGCCCGTGTAATTATCGTTCTAAATGAGCATGTGTTACGAGACAATAAAACTAGTCAGGAATGGTGTGTCTGGCTGAAGTAGCTAGCGCATTTCTTTAATTAACTGACCCGGTACACCGAACGGTTCTTTGATCACATGAAAGATTTCAGGCTATCATAAAGTTGGGAGGAATTTCACAAAGAGCAGTACATTGTGTCTGTGTGTAAACACAGAAGGCTTAATGTCTTTCAAAGTTACTTCCAACAGTACTGAGATTAAATTATTGTATTTCTGCCTCCATAAGGGTAGACTGCCAGTTCTGGAATTTACTTTGGTAAGACCATTGGCACTCTGCATTATGTCTAACTTATGTTTTTGACAGAGGTCCGCTACAAGAGAATAAAGCAGGGTAGTTGCATTTTAACAAATATACAGGCCTGCTGTAACCAAAGGGCTATTTTATTCCTAACGAAATCAATTAAGACAATTCATGGAAACACAGATGTGTTGAAAGTTGACGCAACACGAAACTGAACAGACGTGTTCAATGTTGAATTGTGGCAACCCGAGATGAGAATTGAGGTCTGATTTCTATGCTCAAGAGAAGTGTCTGGATACTGTATTCTGATATATGACGCGGTGTATTCTGGTACAAGTTACTGACATTACGAAGGGACGTATTATTTCCATCTGAATGATATATGAGTTCCAGGCTGTAAAAGTGGTAATAAGCATTACGGTAACACCTGTGTCCTACAAGTAGGGGAAACTCAGCTAACTTCGCAAAAATGAGAATAGAAAGGTAAAGTTGCCCCTGTGCTTAACTAATTAAACACTACGTCATGAAGGCGTATGAGGGATTGTATGTATAGATACGTATTTTCTTGACCTCGGCACTAGCTGGAGCTGACTGGTCAAATTCACGGACCTGCCGCTTTAACCCCGGAGAAAGTGTCCCGTGTACCCATTGGGTAGGAAATCAGGTGGACCCCAGAGCCGGTCTGGACGAAGTGGAGAAGTGGAAATTCTTGCCCTCACCCAGATTCAAACTCCGACCCCTTGGTCGTCCAGCCCGTAGCTAGTCGATGTACTGAGTATGCTATCCTGGCTCTTCAAAATTGATAAAATCTGCAGTGACTGAGGCTAGCTCTTTCTAAGGGACCCAACAGAATAGGTATTTTCCCTCACCTGAGGACGGAAACATATCCAGTTTCCGAAACGTCGTGTTTTCTTAGTTATCTTAAAACCCAGGACGATGGATAAAGTCCGAAAACCCAATATCTCTGTGTGTTATACACCATCGTCAGAATCCTATAGTAACTACTTGAAAGACTCCAGTTGTTTTACGTCTGAAGATGTCAGTTTCAATAACCGAAATCCCCTTGAAAGGCAGATACAAGTAAGTAACAGCTAAAACACTGACAGAGAAAATTCAAGGAGAACATAAAACATGTACTTTGAACCCTCCAACCACAAAGACTCGCAGTCAGCTTCTAGCAGTAACTAGTTCCTTGCAGCAATGTTGGAAAAAGTTCTTCAGAGAGTTCGGTTCTTACTTTCTAATTCTCCACGTAGAGTTAGGATATAGGACAATATCTTACGGGGATAAGTTCTATAAGTGAAAACAGCGAAAGTTTTCAATTTCTGAGTACATGAGGGAGTATATATATATAGGCTGCACATGAATGTGTACTCTCAACGCTAGAGCTCAGGATCTGACAGCAGTAACTACAAAAAATACTAGCTTTTGGTATGTAACATCGTGTATTCTGGTAAAAGTTCACAGACATTTCGTATGAATGTATTGCTCCCATCTTCAGGGACGAAGAGAAGTAGATCAAGCAAGCACGTAAGCAGTAGTGTTTTTTTTGACGTCTCACTCTTCGACCTTCATTATGGAGGCAGTACTTTCTTCCAAACTCTCGGTAAATTTTACCAGGCTACACGGCGTCACATTGCCAGATACCAGTGGTCTTCAGGAGTCAACTTTATCCTCCAGATTTGAGTATACAGAGTTTTAAATTTTGTTCTTTGCGATTCTCCATCTCTCCTTAATTTTGATTTTAATTCACTGCCTACAGAAACAGTTTCCTCTCCTTCATCACAGAACTAGCCACACGTGTCGCTCTGAAGGACCCTGATCTGTTTTTACTTAAAAATTAAGGATACGTATGTAAGCTACATGGCCGGTCACGGTAGCCGAGCGGTCTAAGGCATGTACAGTCTTCGCTATCTTGGAAACCGGGATCGTGGGTTCGAATCCCACTCAGGGCATGGATGTTTAGTTTGTGTGTGCGCGTTTTTCTGTGTTTGTGTACAGGTAGAGGCCTTGCGATGAGCTGATCACCCGCCCAAGGTGTCCTACCGAATGTGTTAGATCTAGAAAAACCGAAGTGAACGGAGAGTTTCATGGAGGTAGGCCTAGGCCCACTGGGGCTGTAGTGCCAAGGAAAAAAAAAATGTAAGCTACATGCCGGTCACGGTAGCCGAGCGGTCTAAGGCATGTGCTGTTTCGCTCTCCCGGAAGCAGGGATTGTGGGTTCCAAGCCCACACAAGCCATAGATGTTTGGTGTGTGTGCGTTTATTCTATGTTTGTGTTGTCCTATGTTTAAGTATAGAGGCCCTGCGACGAACTGATCATCCTTCCAAGAAGTCCTGCCCTCTGTAAAATGATAATAAAACTCTGATTTGAGGCCTATGCTCCAAAGTGGGGAGCGAAGAGGAAGAGGAAGAAATGTGGGCTACATGACGCAAAATGTTACAGGTGCAAGCTGTAGCTTCTGATGCAAGACTCTTCAACTGTGGAGTAGGGCTTCCGCGAAGCTTTGCCCTCACCAGCTCTCGTCCATTCGTCACCAAACCTTCAGAAATCATTTCATTTTACGTTGGATTTCTGCCGCTGTAACTCAGAGCCGATAAAAATATCATTTCGCGTTTGTTACGCTTTTCGTGGTGACTTTTATTTTAAGCGAGATGTGAGCTTCTCGCTAAAGTAAAAAGGTAAAAGTGTCGATGTGCTTAATAATTTAAACGCAACGCCATTAAGATGTACGATTAAATGGAGTCCTGGGCCCTAAATGGAGGTGCAGAAGGGGCGGGCCATATAATCCGGCCCTTACACTGCGATCTTCTGTTTTACATGGCCCGACCGCTTTACCCCTGGAAAAAGAGCCCTTGATATCTATTGAATAGCATGCTGGATGGACCGGTCTAGAGGCGGCAGAGAAGAGAAAAATCTCTTGGTCCTGGCGGTCATGTCCGTAGCCCGTCGATATACCGACTGAGCTACCCAGGTTCCGTTTTCACTGAAGTAGCAATTAATGTTACTGTTTTCTGGAATGTGGTGCCGTGCGTTCTAGCGAATCTTCAAAACGTTTCGGAAGGAAGGTTTTTATACCAGATGAATGCTAGGTTATTATATATTTTTTCTTCTACCTTGAAGAAGAAGGCGAAACGTCACTCCGAAACGTCGATAACGATGTGGCAGACGACGTCGCATTTCATTATGCACTAATTTTCAATACTTAAGTCATATTTTCAAGTATCTGTGTGTGTGTCTTAATAGGTTGGTTTTGTATTAAAGACCAGCTTTATTGTAGGCCCACCCTATTTCCTATCCAGTGGTTAACTGGGGCTCTTTCCCTGTGGCTAAAGAGGAAGGGGCGTGAAATTGACCACTCACCTCCAACTCGTGCTGATGTTAAGAATACATCTATACATCCAATCCCCCCTACGCCTTCATGGCGTAGTGCTTAATCACTTAAGCACAGGGACAAATTTACCTTTACCTTTTAAAATATTGTGTTACTACCTCAATAATCATAATGACTCTCCGCTGTGGAACAGAAGCAGTTGCCTGCACTGCGAGGCGATAATTATGCAAAATACTTCATTAGATTAAAGTAGATTTGAATTTCCTTCATAATTAGTTCATCATTCTAGAAACTCTATTTTCTGATTAAACGTGGTTAGTGATACTAGAACGAGAAAGTAACCAGAACGAGAGTATATTATGTTAAGACTTAATTTAATTTATTATGTCAGTAGAGCGCGAATAATGTAGGATCTTGTCTCCGTAGGTTTAGTTCTGAAAACTCAGTAAACTTGATCTGACCGCATCGCGTCTCATATCCTGGTACGAGGTTGAAGCGGAGAAGGACGAGAAACCGTGTTGAAACTTTGCTAAGTGTTGCGGTCGTGCTAGAAAGTATAATCATTGTATCTGTTACAACTAGAAGGGGCTGATATTTTGTCATCTCCTTCGAACCTGAGACAAAGCTCTACAGTAGAAAACCTCTACCGGAAAATGGGCTCTAACTGTAACCGTGAGTGTTATCACAATGCTGCGCTTGTTAGGAAACATCTGTTTGGAACCTCAGGTAGGGACAATGTTTACAGATTCTGCGATTTACCACAGTGTTTCCCCGTAAATATCTGAAGGGTAATTTAATATAGATCTGCTATATTGCACCCATCCATACGCTTCATTCATTTCATTCATCAATGACTCTACAGCCCTTTGTTGGGCCCTGGCCTCCTCTTCAGTTTCGTAATCTTTTTTATACAGATAGTCCTGTATTAACATTGTCATTTGCCAATTTGGTATTGCCATTTCAGTTCCCGTCTTGTGCTGAAAATAGAATCTAGTAACATTCAAATGATGATAATACCAACATTACTCTTTGATGGCTCAGTAGCCTCAGAGATTTTGTCATGTGTTAAGTGACCATAGACGGGATTTTGGATTGGTAATCGGCTTTATTGTACACTTACAGCTCAGAATTACAAGCAATTATAATGCTGCTCAAATCAGTATAACCCTCACAATTACTCCTGAGATGGCTACAGTAACCACTAGTCGTTGCCTAGTTACAGTCTTCAAACAAAGGTCTTATGGCTCCGGAACTACATTGCTAACAGCCTGGCAGCTGGTTCTCTTTATATACCATCGGTACAGGCTGCACAGAAAACACCTCTTCTTGCAGTTGTTTTGTTGCACCTCTTCCCACAATTCCTATATTTTTGTGTTGCCCCTGTCCATGCTGTAATCAGTTGTCATGTGGCATATACAGGGACGTTCCCTAGCAACGGCCTTCTCTGCTGGTTCCACAATTCTGGATTTGAGACCTTACATTACAAAATTTTAAGAGTTCTATCTTCTAGGATATAACGCGCTGTAGTCCGTTGAAAGGCAACATGAATTCAACCTGGTGTCTCGTTTGGCTTATTTTTCGACCGTGAAGGTGAAGGCGATACGTCGGTTTACTTTTTACGGAATACACGGAGTTACAACCAAGAATATAAAACTTGAATTCTGAAATGTCTTCTCTTTATATTTTCATTATATAGAGTCTATATTTACGAAAGTTTTACCTTCAATTTTTATGTTGAAGTCCGAGGTAGGTAGCCCTCCGATCTCTTTTCCGAGTCTGTCATCAGCACGTGCTTCTCGCACCATTTTCATTTCAATCGGAATTCCATTATTATTAAAGTTCAAAGTTCACCAGCGATCTCCCAGGCACTACTGTATAAATTACTTTTTTTTAGATAAATATCCATATACTGTAAGCTAACAAGAAAAAATTTATCGTAAATTCCTTACTTTATAACAAAGCATGTCACATTAATTCCATTCCTATGCATTTCTTTGCCAAGAACTTCTGATACAATTTTAAGGATTTTCATAAAAAGCAGTACGGACGTTATTCAATGAGAGATAGCCCCACCTCTGTATTATTTAATTTCCCAACGTTCATGGAAGTAATGTGGTGTCTGTTTGAGGATATGAGAGGGAAGAGACGTAGAAACACTGGATGTATGGACCTGAAATTGTAGGGAAATATTTGTATAATATAAAACATATAAAAATTCCATATTTATCTTTTGATTTGAGATAGGTAATTAATGAGTCACTAATGCTGGGCATATAAAATTTTTTGTCGACGTGGTTCAGCAACACATTCACAAATTTTGAATGGAATAGTATTTACATATGAAGAAATACAAGCATGGAGATGATGCAACATTTATACTGATGTCATAAAGATTTTAATTCAGTTGACTATTTTTTTGGTCTAGTGGTCAGAGTTCCTGGCTATAGACCCAGAGGTCCCAGTTCTGTTTCCGGCGCTATCAGATTTTCTGAGAAGTAGTGGGTCTGGAACGGGGTCCACGCAGCCTCGTGATGATAAATGAGGAGCTATTTCAAGGAAATAGCGGCTCCGGTCTATAAAATAGAAATTAACGGTCGTGGGATTTCTTTGCGCTGACCACGCGACACCCTCTATCCGCTAAATTTGGCAGTAACTTCGCCGAAAAGCGGCGGCCGCTCGGTCGTTATAGTTCTCTTGCGGACTAAAACCACTGAGTTTTGTGGTTTATTATAGTAGTAGCAATAATGAAACAAAAGAATTACGTAACAATAAATATTGTAATTATTTAATTCATTTATAGTTCTTACTGACCTATATGTACAGATATAAATATGCGAAAATGCAGTAGACTTAATAAATCTTCCCTGACCTTCTTGTTCATGTAAGTAGCTTGTACAGACTCTTTGAAATGCTCTATCTAGGGCTCTCATTGCCAAAAGAAAGCATTACGTCCTTCTCACCGAGACCCCCTTGTCTTCCGCTACAGTTTCCTCGAGAAGGCTGTCTCCCAGCACCAGAGCTCCCGGAAGAGAAGGAATGTAGCGGTGGTAAGAGCCGCGACAGAAGCAAATGGCTGCAATGACAGTGACTCAGACGGCGAGAGAGACTGAAGAGAGTAATGCTCTGAACACAACGAAATCCCCGTCTGAAATTGATCTCCTAATAGAGATACGGCCTAGAATTCTGTCACTATTTAACGAGCTTAAATTTGAACAAATTTTATGCTATAAATAAGGGATATTTGTACTATGTCTTATCTTCTTTATTTCTTATTTTCAGTATATATTTCCATTAAGGTTCGTATGTCTACCAGAGTGCTTCCTTCCGGGCTCTAATTTATTCTAATTATTTCAGTCACTCATAAAACTGTAGGAATAGATCCGCGAGTTAGGCCATGTTGGCTATCTCACGCGCCTTGCAGCTCATCCTCTATATTTATATGTTGTTGCTAATGTTGTGCCATAGGATAACAGAACAAGATATAATAGGAAAACTAATCATATGCTTTCTGTAGATACATATGGATCACATAGAAAATGACGCGTACAGCAACTATTCTATTTTTGTTTGTGTATTCGTTGCGGCGGTAAAGTTTTTACGAAGCCGTTGCCTAGTAACGACAAGGGGATTTACATAGGGACTCACAGACTGATGAGATGGATTTTATTAAATACGCCGTTGAGATCGGCGTAGGTGGCATGATATACATACCAATTTTAATAAAGATTGGTTCAGGCATTCAAAAATTGAAGGGAGGATGTGGCTGATTCAGACACACGGACAATATAGTGATCTCATAAGCCTATACTTTTTAGCTTATTTTCTTGGAGTAACCTTATACGATCTGTATGCTCTCTGTCTGTATCTATATGTCTCCCCCCAATAACTTTTGAATGCCTGAACCAATCTTCTTTTCAAAATTAGGAAAGTAAGTCAGAGAGGATAAATCATTAAAGCGTGATTCATTCTGTTATGCACCAGATACCTAAACACAAACCTGGATTTAACGTGATGAAATTTTATTGGCAAAACCGTCTCTATGGTCTAGTGGTCAGAGTTTCTGGCTACAGATCCAGAGGCTCGGGTTCGATTTCCGGAGCTACCAGATTTTTCTGAGAAGTAGTGGTTCTGGAACGTAGTTCACTCAGCCTCGTGAGGATAACTGAAGAGCTATTTCAAGGAAATAGCATCTCCGGTCTAGAAACCCGAAATTAACGGTCGTAGAGATTCGTTGCGCTCGCTCGGTCGGTATAGTTCGCTTGCGGACTAAAACCACGGAGTTTGTTTTTCGTTTATACATGCTATTGTAAAGGTGAGGGCATTAATTAATTAGGCACCACGTCATGAAGTCATATGGTGAGAGGAGATATATCTCGACCTTTGTTAGCCTCGACATTAAATGAAAGTGAGTGGTTAGCTTCAGTATCCGGTCACTTTACCCCAGGGAAATTTCGCCAAGTTATCTATTAGATTGGAGGCTCGGTGGGCCCTGGAAGCGGTTTGGACGGAATCCCTTGTTCCTGCCGGGAATTGTCTGCTATTGTACGGAGAAAATACGAGTATATTATCTTCTGGAAGACACTTGCTTCCTTATCCTTTCCACAGCAAGTACGGCTATGCAGGGTTGTAAAATTAATTCTGGATTCTCCCTGGCAGGAATGCCGATCCTTGTCTCTGTTCGGTTGTGTGTTTTATGAGTTTCTTATCAACTGGGTGAGGTGCCTACTAATGCAAATTTGCTACCTCTTTATTTATTCATTTGTGTATGCTTTGACAACTTCTGCCAAAAGCGCTTCTTACATGTGCGCTCTACTTGCCCACATTTGTAGTCTCCGGTACTGATACGCCAGTAACTTCTGGGCTATATAAGCCATAATGAAGCAGAATGGTGATATTAATTGTAATTCCATGGAGGTTCAAGTCAGTGGAAAATAAATAATAATTTTCTTTTCTCTAGGGTTCTCATTTTAAAATGAAAAATTAAAAAAAAAGGCGTTGATTTATCTGTGCTTCAAAAACTTTTTCATTTCATTTAAATCTGCTCTGACTCGAGATAAGTTTTGTGCAGAGTTTGCAAAGGAATACTGACCAGTATGTTGCAAATCCGTTTTGCTATATATTACGAACACGTATCATTACTGAAGTGTTTTCCTTTCTGCGATGCAACACGGTGCAGTCCGTTGAAATTCAACCGACTTTTCTCGACACCTGCTTTCAGGCTGGTTTCTTTCTCGGATTATTCTTTGATCCTGAAGATGGAGAACGTCAGATAACCTTCAGCGGACTACACAGCGTTATATCCCAGACGATAGTACTCTTCTTAATTACCGCTGTGAGAACCTCAAATCTTACGTTTACAATTATTATTCTCTGCCACAAATATTAGTCTCAGGATGGGTAATATGATACAAATTAATGAAAGAATTTGTGTGCATATTGTCACGTATCCGTGGTTTGCGTGTCTAAAAAGACGGGGTTGGGATTTGATGATAGAATTTATTTGACCTTTAGACAAATGGTTACAACAGTTCACAAATCACAATCTGACACACGTCATCTTCTTCCGACTGGACGCTCACTGGAAGTATTTTGATTTACAACTGAACTCCGTTGTACTCCGTTGTACTCCTCGTTCTTCTCGTAATCCTCGTACTCATTTGTACTCCTTTACACTCCTCCAATTCTTCTGAATGTGCCCTCATATAAGGCCTCGGCACGGACTCCACGGTAAACACCGTCTTCTTTTGTCAAGAATGCGTATTTATTGGTCCATTATCTATCAATGGATGTCTTATTGTTGATAACTTACGCTTCTGGAATGTGTTTACCTAGCCGTTGCTTAGCAATATGCATATGCGTCATAATATATGGAGTAAATTAATATGAAGGTCATAGAGGAATGTAAATGTGCAAAAAATTATTACGATAGTATGTAGCCTAAAATTTAATCATATTCTATACTCATTTTCATACAAATATAACCTTAATTTCTTATCTTGTTCTAACTGGATTTCCATTTTATATTTCAGAAGCGAAATAAAATATATTAGATTTCAAAGGTTTACTAACTCTCTGTTTCTTATTTGTTTCTCTCTCAGTGATAAGGCCTGAAATGTAGGTACATCGCTACTGGCATAGACAAAATTTAATGTGTCAACAAATGAAGAAATAGTCCGGGGTTTTTATGAGTCTGCATTCATATCCTGACTGCGTCTACAAAAAGACTCATTTCATCTACCGTTCTGTTGTAAACCGCAAAAGTAATATGCGGAAATTGCAGAGTCATAAATGCCATTTTACTCTAATTTTCAGCTTCTAGATCCTACTTTTTGTTCCTTCTTTCCAAGTTTCATAATAAATACTGGAGCAGAAAGGTTTACTGTCGTATGAACTAAGCCCCTTCACATGTATGTCTTCTGATTGCGTTCTTGTTTTTCACATGCCTTACTGGGCTTAATGTTTATCGTTTTACGGCACGTATTTGGACAGTAGGAAATTATTTATTCTTCATATCAGTATGTATTAATCCTTCACATATTAACCTTATACAGGATATCTGTGCGAAATTAATTTAACTCTCTAAAATCTTATCGTTGAAGAAAACTTACAAATAAGGTATTATTTATTTTGACTGCCTCTGTGGTCTAGTGGTCAGAGTTCCTGGCTACAGATCCAGAGGTGCGGGTTCGATTCCCAGCGCTACCATATTTTCTGAGAAATAGTGGGTCTGGAACGTGGTCCGCTCAGCCTCGTGAGAATAATTGAGGAGTATTTCAAGGGAATAGCGGTTCCGGTCCATAAAACCGAAATTAACGGCCGTGGGGATTCCTTGCTTTGACCATGCGACACCCTCTATCCGCTAAAGTTGGCACTAACTTCGCTGGTAAGCGGCGGTCGCTCTGTCGGTATAGTTCGCTTGCGGGCTAAAACAACGGAGTTTTTCTGTTTTCTATTTATTTTGACTTAATTTTTGACATGACATGTTGAATAAATATACAGGTGAAAGTTACTCAGGGATATTTCATAACATTGTAGAGAGAGTTAAGAGCTTATTACATGTAAGTCCAACTCTGACCTTGTGGCTTCGAAATTTAAAAAAATTAACATATGCGGCTCCATTGAAAAATAAAACTGGCCAGCCCTGTGCTATAGCGTCGAAAGGTAAGAGGATAATGAATGGAAAGGATAGAGAAGGAAGTGGCCACGATCTACCTCGAGGCAGTATTACAGCATTTGCCCAGAAGGGACCGGAGGAAAAAACGAAGAATTCGTTTTAGGAATATCGGTGCCTTGACTAGCATTTGAACTCGGTACCTGTTGAATGCATGTCAGAACCTTTACGGCTTGAGCCGGCTTCTCTCTAATATCTGCATCTAACGGTATTAAATGCTTATATCTGATCCCATATGCAGGAACGTTTACAGGCCCAGTTCATGGGCCCTATATCAGAAGTAAAGACTGGACATTGACATAGATTATGCCTTTTGGGAATTAATTTTTATTTAAGCCCTTCTTACCGAGAATCAGCGATATTTCTCCTGTTGAGTTTAAAATTTACTTCATCGAAAAATGTTGCAGATAAATCATATAGAAGATAGCAATACCTTATATTTTATATTATGTAACATTTTTATTGTTATTTTTCAGCACTAAATTTAATCGGATTAATATATTCACATATTGAATATATGAACTAATAGGTACAACTTCCCAAATGTAAATTCATTTTATATACTTTGAACTCACTCACTCATTCATGGAGCTGAACCCTTCTTGAGGAGCATCAAATTATGCGGTTCCTCAAGAAGTTCCCAGCATTTTATGGAACTGGAAGGTTAATTACCGTGTTCACAAGAGCCCTCCACTAGTCCATATCCTGAGCCACATCAATCCAATCCATACCAAACCATCCTCTATCTCTAAGAAAGAATTAGGCGAATTAAAAAAACACTTCATAGGGACTCGAACCCGCGACCTTCAGGTTTTAGCATAGTGTCTCAACAAACTACGCTACCGGTTATGTCCTGTGAAATTCACTCTAGCATATCTGAAAGGGACTGTGGCAAGTGAGGTTCATACACTTGTTTTTTCACGTATCTCTGCTGGTAGAAGTCGAAAGGAGTGAGGTCTGGGGAGATATAAGGGAGCAAGGAGTAAGTTCGGCTACTCCTATGCGAGCCCCTTCCACTTGAGACGCCATTTACTTTGACAATGACAGCAGCGCTACTCGCGGCTCACAGTAGGTTACCATAAATGTTGCCAACGACAAGATAATGCGTCTCTTTCTGTTTTCAAGTTGCTTCATCTCTCTGTCTTCAACCGTTTCGAAAATATATATTAGCCTTCTTCACCAAAATCTTTTATATTAAGTCTTTGTAATCTCATATTGAATTACTCTGTTATTGTTCAGTGATTAGTCACTTTTAACACACTTGAATATACCGATATAGAACATGCCGGAGGTAGCTGATCAACCCTACAAACACTGCAATCTTCGCCGAATTCTCCAAGGGATTTGAGCGATGTACGTCCATAGTACTAGTACTGCGCCCCTGGGTGAAATAAGTCTGTTCGAGAATGCGCTGTATACTTATTTATAACTTACTGATCTTTGTTGAAAGTTTTTTTTAATTTTCGAATTTCTGCAGAAATTATTTTGTGTTCTGGAAATTGAAAATGTTACGTTCTGTCTGAAGAAGAATCAAGATTAGGAGACGAAAGATTCACAGTGCATTGGCTTGCTGAAATTTTGAGAAAAGTTATATACATGAAAGTATTCATATATTTGTTGTGATCCGTGAATTTCCCAGCTAACCTGCGTCTTCCTCAGAATGCATGTCTTTGTTTAGAATTTTGGATGAAAATTCTGAGCATGTGTTTCAGCGCTACTTAGACGCAGATAACGGAAATGATATATATACGTATTTTTAAGATTAATTTTTTTGGGGGGGACGTGAGGCCGTACAGGCAGATCTTTACCGATGTTTCGGAGAAGGGTGCTGCTTCCATGATAATTTCTGACTTCTTCAGGATGGCAGCAGTAGGTCTTTCCAAAACAGTGTAACACATACATGGCATGAACGCTGAAGATAGTAGGGTTAACCATTAAACTCATACTTAATTTTTTAAAAATGGCTCATTATACAAATGTGAGGTTTGCACGTCTCATGACGGAAATAATCAAAATTAGAGCATTCTGGGATGTCGTCCATGTAGTTTTGTAGATGAATACAGGTACTGCCTCTATCTTCATGGTAGAACACTGAAGCTGGAGGCACAAAATTCCCCGAAACGTCGGTGCCCATCTACCAGACTATTTGCCGTATCATCTCAGAAGACCTTAATTCTTATTATAAAAATAATTCACTCGAAATGAATACTGTAGCATATAGACACATTGATAAATAAACAACATCCATTGCTAGGCAACACATTCCTAACATGCGCCAATCTACTGGCTAGAAAGCGATGTTTTCTGCGCGGGCCATGCCGAAGGATGCGCACGCAACAACAGATACGGCAACAGAGGAACTGTGCTTTCTGTGCAGCCTATGCCTAGATGTTACAAACAGGACAATTAGAGGAGCGAATTGAATTGAGTTGAGTTGAGTGGAGCGAAGAGTAGTTGATTGGTGAATGAGTGAGTTAGAGAACTGACATTCAGTCTTTGTGAGCTGTTGCTGTTAGAACCTGGTAGCAGAGGCGCGGAAATATTTCGGGAACCCAGAATAAGGGGAACTTTCGAAGTTGGAAGCCGCTACCGAGCAACGGTTAGTGAAGAAGTGACTGTGGACACAACTCTGTGTGTAACAGTGATTTATAGAATGTGGTCACGTGTATTAAATTGTGCAGTAAATAAAGTCACTAATCTAAACCCCAAGTACATTCACTCACACGTGTGAAAATATTATGATTCATGACTTCTTTTCAATATTATGTATAAACAAAAATCACTTCTTAGTGTACGCAAGATAACATCCTCAGTGTGACTGGCATGAACTTGTAGGCATATAACCCATAACGTCGATCACATTGGCCTCGCGGTCTAAGGCATGAACCGTCTTCACCCGCTCAAACACTGGGGTCATGGGTTCGAATCCCACTCGAGGAGTAGATATTTGTGTGTTTATTCTGTGTTTGTGTTGTTCCTTGTGTAGGTAGCGGCCTAGCGACGGGCTGATGCCCCGTCCAAGGAGTCCTATCTAATGTGTATAGGATTAAGGAACTGAAAAGAGCGGCTAAGATCCAAAGGTATATAGAGCCATAGAGAAAAATAGAAGCCATAACATCTATAATAAATGTTAACCAAGATTAGTGAAGTTTGCAGAATCTCAAAGAGCGGATTTTGAAAACAAGTGTAAATATATTCCAAACTGGGGCTCACCGTTGATCTGTACGAGTTTAGAATGGTGAGCTGGGAAGGCGCCACAAAATGATATGAAATCATTCAAGTGTTTAATGAGTTATTCATAATCCAGAGGTCACTGGTTCAAACCTCAGTCAGGAGATAGGCTGACTGAGGTCTTTGGTGGCTTTATAAATTATTCCGGGAGAATATCGTCGTAGTAGCTTAAACCAGACCATGGTCACTTTCAGCCACACTTTTCCAATTTATTAGCCTATTCGCCATTTGACCCCACATAATCTGACACATTAAAACCGTTGTTAAATATAACATAAATAGGTAACGAATTAATCGTCCTGTAGTTGTTACTAAGTTATTAAACCGAAAAACTGAGTGGTAGACAAATTGACAGTGGAATCCTACAGATTAATATACAGAATTGAGTTATAAGCCTATGCGAGATATTCATGAGGAGGAGGTGGGTAGGGCATGTAGCACTAATGGGGGAGAAGAGGAATACATATAAGATATTGATGGGAAAGCCAGAAGGAAGGAGGCCACTGGTAAATCCAAGGCGTAGGTGGGTGGACAATATTAAAATGGATGTTAGAGAAATGGGATGGTATGGATTGGATTCATCCGGCTCCGGATATGGACCAGTGGTGGGCTCTTGTGAACACGGTAATGAACCTTCAGGTTCTGTAAAATGCTTGGAAATTCTTGAGTTGCTGCAGATTTGGCTTCCCTCATGAAGGGATCGGCTCCCTAAGTAAGTACGTGAGATATTCATATATATGAATGATGCGAATTTTACCATAAATAATAATTATTTTAATTCTTGACATGCGTAAAACCTTAGCTATATCTTAACACTTTAACTCGTCTAATCTTCAAATATACATTGAGATTTAGGCAACATTTATCCATGTAATCATGTTTCTATCCAGTATTGAAACCTCGATGTAATGGACCCGTCTTCTTCAAATAATCCTTCTCTTGTTCCTACCATTCGTTCGAAGGTTTGTTCAACAAAAAATATTGATTTCTGCTTAGGTCTACATGTTGAATTACTTTGTAGGGGTGTCGAAATGTAGCAACAGGTGGGTAGGTACGTGAGTTCAAAGAGTGGCCGAGACGTTTAGACGGTGGACTGAGTAGCGGATTTGGAAATTAAATCCAACTTAAAATGTAAGATTTACATTTATGTTCATATCATTCATTTATATTATTCTGTTTTATTCGAGGTTTCCCTAATCGATTTTCGTAACCACGTCGACTCTTTGGAGAATATTCACTCCCTCATATCACACAATATGTTACATACCATTCAAGAGAAGTTCGACTAGGAGACAAATTTGCGATTATAACGGAATTATGGGGAGGCAAATCTTAAGTTTCTGTTTTACAAAAACAGCAAGAAGTTATGGGAAGAACTGGTCAATTACTTGTCTTCTGTACAACACAGAGAACAGAGAAAACAATTGGGAGGAGGGACATAGACACAGAGAGTAAGGCTACTCATAAGCCCTTAACACAATATTAAGGGAGATGCATAGAGAGGAGGCAGCAAGGAGATCTCATAAGTCTCTTAACCCTAACACACAGATAGCAACTTGATCTCACAGGCTTCCTATTTATTTAAATAGGGAAATTAGGCTAAAATATAAAAATATAATTATAATAAAAATTACCAGCCGGTCACGGTAGCCGAGCGGTCTAAGGCATGTACTGTCTTCTCTCGCTTGGAAACCGGGATCGTGGGTTCCAATCCCACTCAGTGCATGGATGTTTAGTTTGTGTGTGTGCGTTTTTCTGTGTTTGTGTACAGTTAGAAGCCTTGCGACAAGCTGATCACCCATCCAAGGAGTCCTACCGAATGTGTAAGATCTAGAAAAACCGAAGTGAACGGAGAAGTTCATGGATGTAGGCCTAGGCCCAGTGGGGCTGTAGAGCCAAGGAAAAAAAATAAAAATTTCCATCTTTGCTCTTTTTGACACAATGAAAATAACCACGTAGCTGGTTAGTGGTAGATCCTCGTGTATCTCCCTACAGAGTGACCAGAACCTGGTGTGCAACTGGGAAATTCAGACTCTGAAGATGGGGGCGCTATGTTCCTCCGAAATTTCTGTTGGTCTTTGCCGAACTGCACGGAGTTATATCCCAGAAGATAGAATTCTTCTTGAATTGGTATTTCTTTCCAGTGTCCATGGCTGATTTCAGCTAAGCTATATCCAGCAAAACCATCTTGATTGATGAGTTCAGTAACTTCCCTCAGTGTCTTTACTCTAACACTAGAACAGTGACTTTAATAAGCTTGTCTCCACCCTGATCCTTATTAATTTAGACGTGTCACCACAACAAACATCATGAATTAAGCTCTTGTCCTGTTCCGGTTACAAGGAACCAGAGAGAGATAAGATTAATCCACAACACGAGGTCTGAGCTCAAAACTGGGCGCCTGCAGTAGTAAATGATGCTCTTAGTAGTAGGGGAGGCAGTTCGGCCAGGGGGAGACACCACGAAGAAATAGTAAGGAAAGATAGGGTTGTACAGTCATAGCAAAGACAACGTGTCGAGAATATGGGAACCGTAAGAGAAGAACATGAGCCGGTCACGGTAGCCGCGCGGTCTAAGGCATGCACTGTCTTCGCTCGCTTGGAAACCGGGATCGTGGGTTCGAATCCCACTCAGGGCATGGATGTTTAATTTGTGTGTGTGCGTTTCTCTGTGTTTGTGTACAGGTAGAGGTCTTGCGACGAGCTAATCACCCGCCCAAGGAGTCCTACCGAATGTGTAAGATCTAGAAAAACCGAAGTGAACGGAGAAGTTCATGGAGGTAGGCCTAGGCCCACTGGGGCTGTAGNAAGGGGGGGGGAAGAGAGAGAGAGAGAGAGAAGAACATATCTCCCTACCTCGGGCTCTCCTATGTGTTGGAAAGCATCTCACATAAATAAAATATAATTAATTATAGAACAGGGGCCGCGCCATAGCTCAAGCTGTTAGTCTCTGGCTTCCCAACGTGGCGGCCCGGGTTCGATCCCGAGTATGGTCAAGTGGGATTAGTGGTGGACAAAGTGGCTCTGGGGCAGGTTTTCTCCGAATACTTAGGTTTCCCCTGCCAATCTTCATTCCACCAATTGCTCCACAGTCACCCTCACCTATCATCTGGGGCTGGTAAAATGGGCCAGAAGTGGCAGCAGTACCAAGGACATAGTCCCACTCCACTAGCAATAATAAAAAGAAAAATATGGAGCAGAGTTCTCCTCAAGAAGGAAAGAGTTGCTGAGTCAGACAAAGAAATCCATACACGGCCGATTAGTGAGAACTACCCACAAAGGCGGTATAACATGGACGCCGCAAAATGAGAATATCGCGGAGCGAAGAGAGAGTGTTCATTCCCAAACGAACACATTTTAGTGGGAACGACGGCGTGCAATAGAATTGGATGCATTGACATAACGAACTGGTGCAGTGCGGCAGATTCAATTGGTGAAAGATTGCTTGAAGATGGTCTTGTAAGGTCGAAATATGCTGTAATTAAATATGATTTTAATGAAATTTTAAAATAAAGAAGAAACTGCGAACGGTTTATGTTGCATTAGGGACACAAACGAATGAACTAATAATCTCCCATTTATACGTATATGGAACCTTAACTTTTGTTAAAGTGGGAAAATTGCCTAACACTGCCCCTATAGAAAGCCAGTAGAAATGAATCAATAATTTCAAGGCTTATTTAAGAACCATTCTAATATTATCCTCTCTTATACCCTTATGTCTTCCAACATGGCCGCCACCAGTTTGAAATGACACCAATATATAGATACTACAGAACATATTTTCCTGAAATTCGGGATGAAAGTAATGCCATTTGAGGTGAATTTCTTATTGTTTCTCGCTCTGCTAACATAAAAATTAAGATACCGCAGAAATGGTAAATTTGGGAGAACGTTAAACGTGTTCAATATGAGGTTCTGTATTTATTTTTACATTGCGTTTCTTTAAAAAATATGCCAGTCTTATTCTTTAAGAGATGGAAAATAAATTGTTGGGAACGCCAGAAGCAAAGAGACAATTAGTAAGACCAAGACGTAGTTGTGGACAATATACACGTAAATATTAATCTTAAGGTCCATCCACATTACTCGTGCTCGTGCGTCAGAAGCTTACTGCTGCCGGAAAATCAGGATCTGGAGCTGATATCTGTTGTGAAGAAATGCGAAGGCTTTGTATGCAAACCAGTTTGGGCGTCCACTTCGTCAGCTCCAGATCCTGATTTTCCGGCAGCAGTAAGCTTCTGACGCACGAGCACGAGTATTGTGGATGCGCCTTTAGAAAAATAGGATGGGATGGTATGGATTGGATTGATCTGGCTCAGGATAGGGACCAGTGAATGGCTCTTGTGAATACGGGTTCCTTAAAATGTTGGGAAGTTCTTGAGTATCTGCACAACTGGCATCTTCTCAAGAAGGGCTCATTTCCATGAAGTTAGTTAGTTAGTTATAAAGTCTAAAGCGTTAAAATCCTCCACGACAAAGAAAAGTGCTTGTTACTCGCCTGTTTAAAAGGTTCGTGGGGACAGCAATGGGAGCTATTAAACTGAATAGCCTTTGACTCTGTCCTAATTAAGGAAAGTCTGCCAGCAGCCAATAGAAGTCGTGAAAGAGTGTAATGTCGTTTGCTTTTCACGGCTGTTGTTGTTGCTTTTATTGCTATTGCTGCTCACGGCTCTTGAGTGGAAAGACATGAAATCGCGGAGTGCAATAGAGCAGACTTCTTGAGGGACCGTCTCTCTGTTGGAACTTCACCATCGTCTCGGTGAGATGTGAGATCCCAAGAGAGGAATTCCAATAACGATTGATATAATACCAAAATGTAATAGTTGTGTGTTTCCAATCATGGGGAAAGAGAAGATTAAGTTTTGAGACGGCAGATTATTCTCAAACTTGGCACTCGGTAGCGTATTTGGTTGCGGCAGTACGTTACAAGCCTGAAGGTCGCGGGTTCGATTCCCGATCATGTCATCGGATTTTTTAATTAACCTAATCCTTCCAGCCGCAATATGACCCTAGCCTCAAAGAGAAATGAGTACCAGGAATATTCCTGGGGGTAAAGTGCGGCCAGCAGGCTGACAACCTTACTGCCATCTATGAGCCAATTGTTTAGAGAAAATGTGGGAGCCTCGACGACTCACAAACCTATGGGCCTTTAAGGCCTGTTACAGGGATAGCTTTACCTTTTAGATTACTCTCAGACGTTGGTACTTACCTACCAAAGCACAGGTTTTTCATCTCCAGAATTTCACAGTCATCCCTTTGAAGCGTAATAAACAGTGGCCATGTTATGTGCGTCCTTTGCACCATGGCATGACTCTCAGTAAGGTTGCGGATGAAAAATCAGCCTCTGCATACCGAATGTATTAATTAGCCGCAAACACCTGAAATTTATTTTATTTTATTTGCATATTTATGTGTTGTTAAAAATAAGTAGGCAGCTTAGAAAATGTAGTGTCGAATATTAAGATGATTAATGAATGATGGAATTAAAACGCTGCGGATAGAAGTGGACGTGACCTATTTTCAAGCATCATCTCAGTGGCTGGTGTTTATCTCGGTGTCTGAACTTGCCAGATGACACTGATCCATTCAACGAAAAACGCGCTTGAAAATGTCGGGATAGCGCAGTCGGTATAGCGACAGGCTACGGGCTGGACGACAAAGGTGTTACATTTCGAGTCCCGGCAGGGCCTAGAATTTTCTCTTCTCCATGTCCAGGCCGGCCTTGGGGTTCACCCAACCTCTTATCGAACGGATACCGGGCGTTATTTTCCCGGAAGTAAAGCGGCCGGTGCGTGAGGTTGACCACTCACCTCCAGCTAGTGCCGAGGTTAAGAAAATGTGGATCTATACATCCAATCCCCCATACGCCTTCATGGCGTAGTGTTTAAATAGTTAAGCACAGGAGAAACTTTACCTTTTACCTTATATTTACTCGTCAGAAAATACCACAAATAGCCTAGAACTTGTACGGCTTATTTGACACGACATATTAATATAAAAACAGGTCTTAAAATGGCACAAGTTGATGGTGTAAACTGGATTCAAAAGGCTCAGGATAGGGACTGGAGTCGGGTTATTGTCAGCACGGCATGTAAGTTCAGTTTTCGTAAAAGACAAAGGATTCTCTGATTACCTGCGCAAATTATATCCTCTTGGAGAAGGACATTACTCTCTTAATTACATTAAGTAAGTAAGTAAATAAAGTAAATCTACCCCTGTAACAGGCCGCGGAGACCCATTCGTTTGTGAGACGTTGAGGCTCCCTCATTTTCTAGACAATCGACTCAGAGATGGTGATTAGATGGTCCACCTTAAGCGCTGGCTGCCCTCTACCCCCGGGAAGATTCCTGGTACACATCTGTGTTAGAAGCTGAGTCGAACCTAGGGTCATAGTGAGGCTGGAAGGATTAGGTGAAAGTATACTATTAAAATTAAATAATTATATTAAATATACCTCTTTTGTTCCGTGAGATAATCCGTCCTGATTCAGTATGACCCAAACCCACTAAGAATTCTACACTAAAACGTATCCTGTTATCGACAGTGTTTAATTTTCGGTTAGAAACCAATGTTTCAGGTATCTCATACGTCTCAATAATCAGGGTCGATTTGGTGAATGAATATACTTAGTCGATGTATATATGGTAAATGATCGTAGGTCGCAATATACACCATATCTGAACTGATAAGGAGAGAGAAGTGATCTTTGGGACACCGGTTTTTATCTCAGCACTTACATGGCTGAGTTCCCGAAAGTGTCAGTATACTCGTTCATCACACCTGATACAGGGTTTCCTGGCCAAGCACGGCATTCCGCAGGTTCGCCAGGCTCCCTACTCTCCTGACATGGCTCCTTGTGATTTCTCGCTGTTCCCGAGTTTGAAGACACCGCTAAAAGGCTCCCGTTTTGACAGCCGCCAGGACATCCTACAGAATGCGACAGCACAGCTGCACGACATTCCAAAAGAAGTCTTCCAGAATTGCTTCCAGCGATGGAAGGACCGCTGGGCTAAGTGTGTGGAGTCACAAGGGCCTGATTTGAAGGGGATTAGGTATTGTAACCGCCCATATATGGAACTTTATTTTCCTGGCCCAAGGTCGGATACTTTTTGGATAGAGTAGTTATTGTCCGCCCTTAGAACTTGAACTCTTACATGCGTTAAGAGCTCTATTCTTAAGAACCGATGTTCCGGCAAAAATTCTCCATGTTCCCCGCTGTTACTTACAGGGCAAACAATGCGAAACATCTACGATCGTAAAGACACACACGAGATTTATCGGCGAGATATTTGAAATCTAGGCTGGCGTTGGATCATAGGACCGTGATGGCGTGCCTGGGCCCTTGTCTTCCCGTGCGTGCATTGATCGTTATGAAGCGAAGCTGGCGTAGAGGATAGGATACGGTTTTAGATGCAGATTGTCACGTAGAATACAAATCTCCTCTCTCCAACACCGAGCGCATGTCACCGAAAGCGCAGAACCTCTCGTAAGAGCTTTGTTACGTCGAACATAATTCTATATGTCCTCTGCACCAAATGTATGAAATAATATACACGGTTAGCCTAAAAGAAAAAACACAGTTTAAATGACTCGTGTTCGTGAAACTTACAAAAAAAAAAAGTCGACAACACGTGCAAGTTTAGAACTTCAAGAACATAAAGAACAGAGTATCTTCCTCGGGCCGTGCCAAATCTCAAGCGGTTAGTAGCTGGCTTCCCACCGCGGCTGCCCGGGTTCGATCTCGGGTCTGGTCAAGTGGGATTTGTGGTGGACTAAGTGGCGTTGGGGCAGGTTTTCTCCGAGTACTTCGGTTTCCCATGCCAAACTTCATTCCACCAATTGCTCCACAATCACCCTCACCTATCATCTGGGGCTGGTACAATAGGCCAGAAGTGGCCGGAATACAAGGGACTTAGTCCCACCCCACTAGCAATAAAAAAGTATGTTCCTCCCCTCACTACATGTGTGGACGTTCTTAAACAACGCATCACAGTAGCTGCTGCGACTGTTGACGTCGGCATGCTGAGAAGCGTTTGGGGAGAACTAGACTATCGCATTGATATTTGTCATGTTACAAAAGGGTCACAAGTAGAGCACTTGTAACTTACCCATGTAAACCTCAGGGCGTACTTTGAAACCATATATCTCGGCCAGGCTATTAAAACTCTTCTTTCTGTAAAACTTTGACAGTGTCTATTACTTTTAGGCTAACTTTGTATAATGATTAGACTAGGAACAACACAAAATTGAAGCAAATAAAAGATACAATCAAAGAAATAGTAAGTAAGTAAGTACATGGACTTTTATATAAAATACACATAATATAATTGCGGACTCTTAACCAAATATATAAGGAAGAAAAAACACTGCCTGGATCTCCAAGGACGGCAATATGCTCAATATCCCGTTGATAGAAGGGGAATGAAGACACGAAACTTAGCGGTTTCACATTTTAAATATTAAGAATTTTAGTAATGTTTTAACTAACCACATTTTAGCTTAATTTAAAATCTTTATATGTAAAACTTTGGACAAATTGGAACTCGATGTTCTATGATTTATATAATAGTAGTTTCCTCAGCGTGTTGTTATTTGCCTTCTGAAGATGGTCATTAATTGACAGAAATATGTAAAGGCATCATATATATATATATACTTTGTGAGTCACACTGGACGGTGTAGTCAATTCATTCTATAGTATTGACTAGCGTGATGGGCCAGAATGAATAAAGTTGTATTTGTGTGAAATAATCTAAGAATGAAGAGTGTACGCAGGGTCCTTATTTCTCGTATTTCGTCTTCGAAACCAGCGAAGGAAATTTCTAAGTCGCCTTAATATTTATATATTTTTAATGTAAAATTGCGCTGAGAAGATAAAAAAATGTTATTAAATTTTACTATCTCAGTGATTTAAATTTTGTTCCGGATTCAGTTTCAGAATATGATTCAAGCTTCAAAATGCGGCGAAAGAAAATAAGTTTTGTGTGTGCTCAGTTGATGGTTGGTAGCTAGCGAAATTGAGATGCTTTCGTCGATTGATTTTTGGATATAATTTGTGAGCAAAGCCGGCCGTCAGATTTTCCGTGTCCCGTTATTTGTACCTCGCAGTGCGAGTCAGTTTCAGGCGAGATGTTGACCGTGCAACAGAAGGCTGAGTTTGTTTTACGGTATACAGAACTGAAATATAGATGCGAGTATGTAGAACCTGAGCTTCTCACGGCAATGGTTATGAATTCTTCTATCTCCTATGATGTAACATCGTGTAATTTGGTAAAATTCAACCAAATTTCAGTGGAACATATTTCCTCTATCTCCAGGACCGAAGAATAAGTCAAGCAAGAAACCNTTACGCTGTAGACTGGATTAATTCGTCTTGCGATAGGGACCAATGGCGGGCTTTTGTGAACGCGGTAATGAATCTTCAGGATCATTAAATGGCAGGGAATTCATTGATTGGATATGCCTGACCCTTTGCGTTAATTGATCACAGTTTCCCCTTTAACATGTCGTTCCTCTTCTACTATGAAAATGTTAATCCACTCTATCTCCATGAACTTCTCCGTTCACTTTGGTTTTACTAGATCTTAGACATACGGTAGGACTCCTTGGGCGGGTGATCAGCTGGTCGCAAGGCCTCTACCTGCACACAAACATCCATGTACGCACACAAACATCCATGCCCTGAGTGGGATTCGA